>NW_020327528.1:0-11230 GCF_001858045.2 Oreochromis niloticus
TGTTTCTCTTTATTCTTTATTGTGTGGATGCCTTAAAGGGCTTCCACACTATTGAGTTCCTGTTTCTCTTTATTCTTTATTATTATTATTCTTCTAGTTGCTTCCGTACACTTTTTGGCACTTAACTACTTCCTCAGTTTTCAGCCGATTTTCTCAGTTCAAACTCTATACTGTTCTGCTCTTTCTGCTCTTTCCGGCAATGACTTTTGGTGTTTATTACTGTTATACTTTTTAAAATATTACACTTTTTCCTTAATTTGTCCCATTGAAATGAATGGAAACTTCCACAATTCTGCTAAAACTTGCTTGTCTTTGAAACTTAACTACTTTGTCATACTTTCACCTAGAAACTCCATTCAAACTTTAAAATGTTCTCAGACTATTGGGCTATTCCTGAATGATTCAGCTTTTTCAGATCTTCTACCGTTTTAATTTTATACCTCTTTAAGTTTTCAGTTGCAAAATTGTGATTTTCAGAAATACATGCGTTGTTATGGTTGCTATGCAATTAACTCAGAGTGTGCACTCGTCCTTTCTGAATTTTCTCTTCATGTCTGAACAACTTCTTGCTACTCGCTCAATTTCCACTCAACCCCCACAAATTATACATCAAAACGTAGGTATTTTTGCTGGCTTTCAGAAAATGTCACTATCAGTGTTGTGGACTATAGATTTTTGCAAATCTCCTCAGAGTAACATAAAGTCTCAAACTCTCCATAGAAAGTCAATGGAGAGTTTCTTCAAAATCAGCGCTGGAATTCTCTAATGAGAGGCATTTTCAAATCGTCATATCTCCTTAACGAAACAGAGTTGAGACATGACGCTTGTGCCAATTATCTTCAGACATCCCTGATGCTCACAATTCAAGAATTTTTTCCTCACCTATTACCGTTTGGCCATGAATTACACTTGTTTGAGGGTAGGAAATTTTTCCCTCGCTCAGATTTCTTCAGATTTCAAACTCTGGAAATGAGGCACTTTTTTCTCTCGTCATATCTTTTTGATTGATTTCACAGAGACTGAAAATTTCCATGACTGTTCACCAAGCCTGCTGTTTCTTACGGTGAAAGAATGATTTTGATGCTCCATATAGATTTAGAGTTACAAAACGTTGTTTGAGGGCAAGTCAAGGCAGTTTGCTTCGCCTCTACTCAGTTACAGTGTATTACAAGTCATATATCTTCAATAATTTACATTTATCTCTGAATTATGAAGGCCTGAAGTTTCCCCATCTCTTCTGAACAAATCGGTGTCAGAATGAGCGTTCTAGCCCCTACGGTTAGGAAATTATGGCCATTTGTTCGAGGGAATCCTGAATGTGAGAAATACACTGCAGAAAACTCATAGCTGTGTCTGTGTCTGTGTGTGTAAGTGCTGATTACAGCAGGTGCAGCCAATTTAGCTGACCTAGATATACCAAGCACAGACTCTTAACAGCCACTGTACACTTTGCTCTCTGTGTATGTGTGTGTGAGTATCAATATTTCTCCCATGTTAAAGTATTACTCCTCATAATAGTATTTGTGCTAAATCAAAGTACTTCTACTACATCTTAGTACTTCTGCTCAATCATAGTATTTCTGCTAAATCATAGTATTTTGACAATCATGGTATTTGTGCAAATCATGGTTTTGGGCAGAACCATAATATTATTTTATGTTATGAGATTACTACTAAGTGGAGGAATGTCTGTTATGTTATAGTATATTTGCTGAATATAGTATATCTGCCAATCATAGTATTTATCCCAAATCATAGTGTTTATGCAAAATTACAGTATTTCTGCTAAAAAGCAGAAATAGTACCTTTTAGCAGAAATTCTGTCAAAAGATATTATTTATGTTAAAACATAGTATTTCTGCTAAGTCATAGTATTTCTGCCAAATCATAGTATTTGTACTTATTCATAGTACTTGTGCCAAATCATAGTATTTGTACCCAATCATAGTATTTCTGCAATATCATCGTATTTGTGCCAAATCATGGTATTTTTTGCCAAATCATGGTTTGGGGCAAATCATGTTATTTGTGTCCAGTTAAAATTTCTGTTATATTATAGTGTTACTACTAAGTCGTAGAATTTCTGTTATGTATAGTATATCTGCTGATTATAGTATATGTGCCAAATATAGTATTTATAGCAAATCATAGTATTACTGCCCAAACATAGTATTTCTGCCAAATTGTAGTATTTGTGCAAAAACATAGAATTTCTGCAAAATCATAGTATATCTGTTATGTTATAGTATTACTACTAAGGCATAGTATTTCTATCAAATCATAGTATTCCTTCAAAATCATAGTATTACTGCAATTCCATAGTATTGAGCGAAATCGTAGTATTTGTACTAAATCATGGTACTTGTGCCAATCATAGTATTTTTTGCAAATCATATTATTTGAACCAAAACATTGTATTGTACGAAGTCATAGTATTCTTCTAAATCATGGTATTCACCCAAATCTCAGTAGTTGTGCTAAAACCCAGTATTATTGCCAAATCGTAGTATTTGTACTGAAACATAGTATTTGTGCCAATAAGAGTATTTGTACTAAATCATAGTACTTGTGCCAAATCATAGTATTTCTGCCATATTGTGCTAGTTGTGCAAAACATAGACTGTCTGCAAAATCATAGTATATCTGTTATGTATAGTATTACTACTAAGTCACAGTATTTCTGCCAATTCGTAGTATTGTACTAAATCATACTACTCGTGCCAAATCATAGTATTGAAATCAAAATATAGTATTTGTACCAAAGCATTGTATTTGTACGAAGTACAGTATTTCTGCCAAATCATAGAATTACTGCAATTTCATAGTATTTTGAGGAATCCCTTTTGTTATAGTATTACTTCTAAGTCATAGTATTTCTGCTTTGTCATAGTATTTGTACTGAAACATAGTATTTCTGCCAAATCATAGTATTACTGCTATTCATATTATTGAGTGAAATTACAGTGTTTCTGCAAAGACATAGTATTTCTGCCAAATCATAGTATTACTGCTATTTCATAGTATTTGAGTGAAATTACAGTGTTTCTGCAAAACATTGGTTGGTATTGGTTTTAGTTACCTTTAGCGTATGTGCTAGTTAGCAATAGCTATGGCAGCCCAGTTATTTATTGTTTTGGGCTCGTTCCTGCTTTGTTTTTTTCCCCCTGCAATTTATGTGAATTTGTACACTGTAATATCGCTGTATTACGTAATGGCTAAGTAGGAGGCTGACTGTTACTAAGTGCATCAGTGTACATAGGTCATTCTTGTGTTGGAGTGCCCTCTTGTGGCGCCTTTTGGGTAGTGCCTTAGTAAACGTGAACACTGCAAAGAAGTGGTATCAGACTGGTTTGTAGTGGAGGAATTGTTGCCAGTTTCTTTCATCTTTAATCCGTATTCATGTTGTAATGTAGTAGTACCACAATATGCAGAAACACTATGTTTTGGCACAAATACTTTGATTTGGTATACTTTAGCTTCTTCACCCCTGTAGGCAAAATTTTCATTTTTTTCACCCTTTTCAGCACAAATTCCAGCTTTTTTGGCTGTTTTCAGAAAAACAAAACTCTTTTGAGCAGAAACTCTGCTGATTCATCTCTTTCAGCGCAACTTATTGCTTCTTTACCTCTTTCTGCAGAAATTCTGCTGATTCACCTCTTTTCTGCAAAATGTTCAGCCTTTTCACCTCTTATCAGCACAAATCTCAGCTGTTTCAGAAAAAAAACTCTTTTGAGCAGAAATTCTGCTGATTCATCTCTTTTCAGCGCAACTTATTGCTTCTTACCTCTTTTCTGCAGAAATTCTGCTGATTCACCTCTTTTCTGCAAAATTTCAGCCTTTTCACTTCTTCTCAGCACAGTTCTCAGCAGCTTCTGCTCATTTAGCAAAATTGTCAGTTGCTCCATCTCTTGCTTTGTGAGAATGAGTTTGGTTCAGTGAGATGAGCAGCTGCCTTAAGACCAGAAGGGCCAGGTTCAAATCCCGGTCATGGCAAAAGCTGTTTTCAGTTTTCTCTTTTGTTCTGCCTCTTTTCTGCAGAAGTTCTGCTCATTCACCTCATCTCTTGTGTTGGAGTGCCCTCTTGTGGCGCCTTTTGGGTAGTGCCTTAGTAAACGTGAACACTGCAAAGAAGTGGTATCAGACTGGTTTGTAGTGGAGGAATTTGTTGCCAGTTTCTTCATCTTTAATCCGTATTCATGTTGTAATGTAGTAACTTTTGTGGCACAAATACCACAATATGGCAGAAACACTATGTTTTGGCACAAATACTTTGATTTGGTATACTTTAGCTTCTTCACCCCTTTTCAGCAAAATTTTCATTTTTTTCACCCCTTTTCAGCACAAATTCCATTTTTTGGGGCTGTTTTCAGAAAAAAAAACTCTTTTAAGCAGAAACTCTGCTGATTCATCTCTTTTCAGCGCAAGTTTCTGCTCCTTTGCCTCTTTTCTGCAGAAATTCTGCTGATTCACCTCTTTTCTGCAAAATTTTCAGCCTTTTCACCTCTTATCAGCACAATTCTCAGCAGCTTCTGCTAATTTCAGCAGAGTAAGTAATGACACGTCTCTGCAGTTCAAAGGTCGTGCGTTCAATCCCACCTTGGTCAACATTTTTTTCCCTACAAATTTATACACTATCACAGACCTCTAATTTATATTGCTAATTTCTTTCACTACAAATGAGTAGTGCAAAAACATACTATGTCTGTCTGCAACATCACAGTATATCTGTTATGTTATAGTATTACTACTAAATCACAGTATTTCTGCCAATTCAAGGAGGCTGACTGTTACTAAGTGCATCAGTGTACATAGGTCATCTGTTGTGTTGGAGTGCCCTCTTGTGGCGCCTTTTGGATAGTGCCTTAGTCAATGTGAACACTGCAAAGAAGTGGTATCAGACTGGTTTGTAGTGGAGGAATTTGTTGCCAGTTTCTTTCATCTTTAATCCGTATTCATGTTGTAATGTAGTAGTACCACAATATGGCAGAAACACTATGTTTTGGCACAAATACTTTGATTGGTATACTTTAGCTTCTTCACCCCTTTTCAGCAAATTTTCATTTTTTTCACCCTTTTCAGCACAAATTCCAGCCTTTTGGCTGTATTCAGAAAAAAAAAACTCTTTTCAGCAGAAACTCTGCTGATTCATCTCTTTTCAGCGCACGTTTTATGATTTTAGCAGCTTTTCTAATATGGACCTCAGATTCTTGTTAATGCTCCATGGCAGAAATACATACAAGTACCCACCTGATGAAGCAGACAGAGGCAGTACCTCTGATTGGTGAATTTGAGCAGAAACAGGTTGTTTTACCTCTTTTCAGCAGAAATTCTGCTGATTCACCTCTTTTCTGCAGAAGTTTGAGCAGCTTCTGCTCATTTCAGCAGAATTATGAGTCTCTCCACCTATTCTTTGCAAGAGTGAGTTTGGCTCAGTGAGATGAGTGGCTGCCTTGAGACCAGGAGGGCCAGGTTCAAATCCTGCTCACGGCAATATTTTTTTTTCACCACTTTTCAGCACAAGTCCCTGCTTTTTCAGGTATTTTCAGCAAAAACATCTTTTCGGCAGAATTCTGCTGAAAATTCTGCTTATTCACCTCTTCTGCAAAATTTTCAGCCTTTTCACCTCTTATTAGCACAAATCTCAGCTGTTTTCAGAAAAAACACTTTTGAGCAGAAATTCTGCTGATTCATCTCTTTTCAGTGCAACTTTCTGCTTCTTTACCTCTTTTCTGCAGAAATTCTGCTGATTCACCTCTTTTCTGCAAAATTTTCAGCCTTTTCTCCTCTTATCAGCACAATTCTCAGCAGCTTCTGCTCATTTCAGCAAAAGTGTCAGTCTCTCCACCTCCTCATTGGGAGAATGACTTTGGCTCAGTGAGATGAGTAGCTGCCTTGAGACCAGGAGGGCCGGGTTCGAATCCTGCTCATGGCAACATAGGGGGGTTTCTTTCACCACTTTTTTAGCAAAATTTCGCCGTCTTTACCCCTTTGCAGTAGAATTTTTTGCTTTTCACCACTTTTAAGCAAAAATCTCTCCTTCTTCACTTGTTTTCAGCGGAATTTTCAGTTTCTTCACCACCATACAACTTTTTGCAACTTTTCATCTTTTTCAGCTTTTCAGCAGACAGCTTCAGCGTAGGCATCCACACAGCATTTTCGCAGGAAATGCAAATTTTTCTAGTTATTCTTCTAGTTGCTTCCGTACACTTTTTGCACTTAACTACTTCCCAGTTTTCGCGATTTTCTCAGTTCAAACTCTATACTGTTCTGCTCTTTCTGCTCTTTCGCATGACTTTTGTGTTTATTACTGTTATACTTTTTAAATATTACACTTTTTTCCTTTAATTTGTCCCATTGAAATGAATGGAAACTTCCACAATTCTGCTAAAACTTGCTTGTTTTGAAACTTAACTACTTGTCATACTTTCACCTAGAAACTCCATTCAAACTTTAAAATGTTCTCAGATATTGGGCTATTCCTGTGATTCAGCTTTTTCAGATCTTCTACCTTTTAATTTTATACCTCTTTAAGTTTTCAGTTGCAAAATTGTGATTTTCAGAAAATACATGCGTTGCTATGGTTGCTATGCAATTAACTCAGAGTGTGCACTCGTCCTTTCTGAATTTCTCTTCATGTCTGAACAACTTCTTGCTACTCGCTCAATTTCCACTCAACCCCACAAATTATACATCAAAACGTAGGTATTTCTGTTGGCTTTCAGAAATGTCACTATCATTGTTGTGGGACTTATAGACTTTTTGCAGATCTCCTCAGAGTAACATAAAGTCTCAAAACTCTCCATAGAAACTCAATGGAGAGTTTCTTCAAATCAGCGCTGGAATTCTCTAATGAGAGGCATTTTCAAATCGTCATATCTCCTTAACGAAACAAAGTTGAGACATGACGCTTGTGCCAATATATCTTCAGACGTCACTGATGCTCACAATTCAAGAATTTTTTCCTCACCTATTACCGTTTGGCCATGAATTACACTTGTTTGAGGATAGGAAATTTGTCCCTCGCTCAGATTTCTTCAGATTTCAAACTCTGGAAATGAGGCACTTTTTTCTCTCATCATATCTTTTTGATGGATTTCCACAGAGACCTGAAAATTCCCATGACTGTTCACCAAAGCCTGCTGTTTCTTACGGTGAAAGAATGATTTTGATGCTCCATATAGATTTAGAGTTACAAAACATTGTTTGAGGGCAAGTCAAGGCAGTTTTGCTTTGCCTCTACTCAGTTACAGTGTATTACAAGTCATATATCTTTAATAATTTATATTTTATCTCTGATTTATGAAGACCTGCAGATTCCCCCATCTCTTCTGAACAATCGGTGTCAGAATGAGCATTCTAGCCCTACGGTTAGGAAATTATGGCCATTTGTTCGAGGGAATCCTGAATGTGAGAAATAACTGCAGAAACTCACACCTTCTCTGTGTCTGTGTGTGTAAGTGCTGATTACAGCAGGTGCAGCCAATTTAGCTGACTTAGATATACCAACCCAGACTCTAACAGCCCTGCACACTTTGCTCTCTGTGTATGTGTGTGTGTATATCAATATTTCTCCCATGTTAAAGTATTACTCCTCCATAATAGTATTTGTGCTACATCAAAGTACTTCTACTACATCTTAGTACTTCTGCTCAATCATAGTATTTCTGCTAATCATAGTATTTTTGAAAAATCATGGTATTTGTGCCAATCATGGTTTGGGGCAGAACCATAATATTATTTTATGTTATGAGATTACTACTAAGTGCAGGAATGTCTGTTATGTTATAGTTTATGTGCTGAATATAGTTATCTGCCAAATCATAGTATTTATCCCAAATCATAGTATTTATGCAAAATTACAGTATTTCTGCAAAAAGCAGAAATAGTACCTTTTAGCAGAAATTTCTGTGAAAAGATATTATTTATGTTAAAACATAGTATTTCTGCTAAATCATAGTATTCTGCCAATCATAGTATTTGTACTTATTCATAGTACTTGTGCCAAATCATAGTATTTGTACCCAATCATAGTATTTCTGCAATATGATCGTATTTGTGCCAAATCATGGTATCTTTTGCCAAATCATGGTATTTGTGCCAAATCATGTTATTTGTGGCCAGTTAAAATTTCTGTTATATTAGTGTTACTACTAAGTCATAGAATTTCTGTTATGTTATAGTATATCTGCTGATTATGGTATATGTGCCAAATAATAGTATTTATAGCAAATAATAGTATTACTGCCCAAACATAGTATTTCTTGTAGTATTTGTAGTAGTAGTTGTTGTAGTATTTGTGCAAAAACATAGAATTTCTGCAAAATCATAGTATATCTGTTATGTTATAGTATTACTACCAAATCATAGTATTCCAAATCATAGTATTACTGCAATTCCATAGTATTTGAGCGAAATCGTACTATTTGTGAAAAAACATACTATGTCTGCAAAATCACATTATATCTGCTATGTTATACTATTACTACTAAGTCACAGTATTTCTGCCAATTCGTAGTATTCGTACTAAATCATACTACTCGTGCCAAATCATAGTATTGAAATCAAAATATAGTATTTGTACCAAAGCATTGTATTTGTACGAAGTACAGTATTTCTGCCAAATCAGAGAATTACTGCAATTTCATAGTATTTTGAGGAATCCCTTTTGTTATAGTATTACTTCTAAGTCGTAGTATTTCTGCTTTGTCATAGTATTTGTACTGAAACATAGTATTTCTGCCAAATCATAGTTTTACTGCTATTTCATAGTGTTTGAGTGAAATTACAGTGTTTCTGCAAAAACATTGTATTTCTGCTAAATCATAGTATTTCTGTTATCTTAAAGTACTTGCACTCAATTATAGTATTTGTGCCAAAGTGTAGTATTTCTGCCAAATCATATTATCTCTGCTAAATCATAGTGTCTGCCAAATCATAATATTTGTGCCTAAACGCAGCATTTGTACCAAAACATAGTATTGCTGCTATATCATAGTATTTGATCCAAATCATAGTATATGTCCTAAAACATAGTATTTCTGCCAAATCATACTATTTGTCCTAAAGCATAGTATTTCAACAAAATCACAGTATTTCTGCTATGTTATAGTATTTGTGCTTGTAGAAAAACCTGTGTTATTGAGCTACATTACCCAGCAGCCTCTGAGCAGTGAGGGAATTCATGGGACTTCTGAGCTAGATGGTCTTTCTTCGTTCCTGGGCTAACGATTGAGGAGAGAGCTGCTGGAAGGGAGCAAATAGCCCATCCTGTATTTGTTGGGGATGGTGTGTGTCACATAAACGTGAGTTAATGTTCCATGCTTAAGATGTTTACCCTGCTACTTGCGTGTATTGGTTTTAGTTACCTTTAGCGTATGTGCTAGTTAGCGATAGCTATGGCAGCACAGTTATTGATTGTTTTGGGCTTGTTCCTGCTTGTTTGTTCCCCCTGCAAATTTATGTGATTTGTACACTGTAATATCGCTGTATTACGTAGTGGCTAAGTAGGAGGCTGACTGTTACTAAGTGCATCAGTGTACATAGGTCATCTCTTGTGTTGGAGTGCCCTCTTGTGCACCTTTTGGGTAGTGCCTTAGTAAACGTGAACACTGCAAAGAAGTGGTATCAGACTGGTTTGTAGTGGAGGAATTTGTTGCCAGTTTCTTTCATCTTTAATCCGTATTCATGTTGTAATGTAGTAACTTTTGTGGCGCAAATACCACAATATGGCAGAAACACTATGTTTTGGCACAAATACTTTGATTGGTATACTTTAGCTTCTTCACCCCTTTTCAGCAAAATTTTCATTTTTTCACCCCTTTTCAGCACAAATTCCAGCTTTTTCAGGTGTTTTCAACGAAATCTCTTTTATTTCTGATTGCTGATGTCTTTGTTTTTCAGCCGCCCGCCCCTTTCCAGGTGGCGCAATCAGTAATGACACGGCTCTGCAGCTCAATGGTCGTGGGTTCAATCCACCTTGGTCAACATTTTTTTCACTACAAATTTATACACTTTCACAGACCTGTAATTTATATTGCTAATTTTTTCACTACAAATGAGTAGTGCAAAAACATACTATGTCTGCAACATCACAGTATATCTGTTATGTTATAGTATTACTACTAATCACATTATTTCTGCCAATTCAAGGAGGCTGACTGTTACTAAGTGCATCAGTGTACATAGGTCATCTCTTGTGTTGGAGTGCCCTCTTGTGGCGCCTTTTGGGTAGTGCCTTAGTAAACGTGAACACATGCAAAAGAAGTGGGTATCAGACTGGTTTGTAGTGGAGGATTTGTTGCCAGTTTCTTTCATCTTTAATCCGTATTCATGTTTGTATATGTAGTAGTACCACAATATGGCAGAAACACTATGTTTTGGCACAAATACTTTGATTTGGTATACTTTAGCTTCTTCACCCCTTTTCAGCAAAATTTTCATTTTTTCACCCCTTTTCAGCACAAATTCCAGTTTTTTTTGGCGTTTTCAGAAAACAAAAAACTCTTTTCAGCGCAAGTTTCTGCTTCTTTTGCCTCTTTTCTGCAGAAATTCTGCTGATTCACCTCTTTTCTGCAAATTTTCAGCCTTTTCACCTCTGACTGTTACTATGCATCAGTGTACATAGGTCATCTCTTGTGTTGGAGTGCCCTTGTGGCGCCTTTTGGGTAGTGCCTTAGTAAACGTGAACACTGCATAGAAGTGTATCAGACTGGTTTGTAGTGGAGGAATTTGTTGCCAGTTTCTTTCATCTTTAATCCATATTCATGTTGTAATGTAGTAACTTTCACCCTTTTCCGCAAAATTTTCATTTTTTTCACCCCTTTTCAGCACAAATTCCAGCTTTTTTGGCTGTTTTCAGAAAAAAAAACTCTTTTCAGCAGAAACTCTGCTGATTCATCTCTTTTTCAGCGCAAGTTTCTGCTTCTTGCCTCTTTTCTGCAAAAATTCTGCTGATTCACCTCTTTTCTCCAAAACTTTCAGCCTTTTGACCTCTTATCAGCACATTCTCAGCAGCTTCTGCTCATTTAAGCAGAATTGTCCGTCTCTCCACCTCTTCTTTGTAAGAATGACTTTGGCTCAGGAAATGAATAGCCACCTTGAGACCAGGAGGGCCAGGTCGAATCCGCTCAGTGGGGCATTTTTTTTTTCACCACCATACAACTTTTGCAACTTTTCATCGTTTTTTAGCTTTCATAGTATCATAGTATTTCCACAAAATATTTGTATTTCT
>NW_020327529.1:0-96779 GCF_001858045.2 Oreochromis niloticus
AAAGTATCGAACCACGGACTCGATGCATTCGGCGACAGATCCACGGTTCCAGTGGCGCACCTCGTAACAATAGTACACTCGAACGAATGGTACGCCCGTCCTCTGGGCACAGGCGACACGTCCGTCGAGTCTAGCCTTCTGTTTTCTGACGCGCAGGTTTGTTCGGCCGCAGAATTCGTCTACGCGTTGGCTTGTGATGCTTTCGGGAACGTGCACGAAGAACTGGAGATTAGGTGCTTTCGCGAGGGGGTTTACGCGTACATTCAACGGTCTGTGGCTTGGTTCGCCAGAGCCGCGGGCCGTTTAGGTCCCGTAACGTGACCGTGTTTACACCAGAAGCCGAGCCGACACCAAGCCGTGGACGCATACCCTTCCCCGCGGGGTGGATGTTTTGAAGTCCAGCAGAAGCAGTTACATCGTATCTTGTACGCGCAGTGCGCCGAGAGATCGGACGTGAAAGCGATGCTCGCTAACGCTGTGGCGACCGAGAGGGTGAACAGCTTTGGTAACCTAGTGTTGCACACGGATCGCAAAAGCGTACAGCTCTCACGGCAACAGAGGGAAGCCGGACTGCATGTCGCTGTCGAGACTCTCTACTGCGACGACGCATCGCAAGGCGCCGACACCGGCGACGACTTGGACCGAGTGTACATTTACTGCGATCGTTCACTGAAGCATTTTTGCGAATTCCACAATGTGCCTAAGGGCATACGGGGACCGAACTGTGGGACAGACCTATACCCTGGTCTAAGACCAACCCGTCGGCCTTTTGTTTCAAAATATCTCAGTTGAAATACAGATGGGAGTCTGGGCTCGACGAGCCCACGCGGATTCCATGAGACGCCGGCGCTGTCCATTCTCAGCACGAGACGCAAATTCACATGTGGCAACGGTGCTCCTCGGACGGAATGCTCGTGCCCAAAAAGCTAGGTTTTGGTATTCGGTAGATCACAAATGCTCATTCGGAGAACGATCGAGCGCTCTTCGGGCAGCGAAGGCGAATCGTGTGAAAGCGAGGACTCGACGGTCGTGCTCGGACGTCCGAGGCCCGAGGACTCGGATTCGGTGACATTGGGCTGCGAGTGGTACGACGAGGCTGCAGCTGGTGTGCTGGTACTCAATTCTCACATCGCCATCGAGTTTGCATACGCTACCCCTGCCACCGAGGGACACGTGTTCTTCGACCCCATCCGCAACAAGGATTACGCAGGAGTAGTGCAGCTGCAGGAGGACGGGAAGTTGATCAAGTTCTACAAGCCGTACAACTACAGATCTCTCACGTGCGACTTGTACACCGTTCTGATGTACGGATGCGGGCTGACGCCGGTGTTCGCGAAGGAGGGGAGGATCGCGCACTCTGATGCCGCGGCTGATAATGTGCTGAATCTAGCCCTGTGCACCGTGGCGGTATCCCATCACATAACACCAATGGCCCGCACTCCGTGCAGAAGAGTCACAGTTGTCACGACGGGCGGTCGCGAGCAAGCCCTAGCGATCGCCAGAGACATTAGCCGTGTGGTCGTGGTGACAACGCCTCGTATTAAGCGAAGGGGAATCGTAGCGTACTCCTTCAAGAGGCTACCCGAAACGCTAGAGACCGAATTCAGAAACGTGGCTCTTCCTAGGGTTAACGACAAGGTTTAGCAACTGTCCGTGCCCCACGGATTTCCTATGCCATGTCGGCGTGTCTCTGTACAGCAAATTGATGCAACATTGGCCGCATCTCGCCAAACGAGGTGACGTGAAACACCCTACGAGTTCGCGAGACCCGAGATGGATGGGCCTGACTTTGTGTCTCGCCGAATGGGAGAGGAAACGGTCGATAGCGGACAAGTTGACTCCGGGGGCGATAGAGTGTGCGCTTCGAACGCTCCGTCGACCACGCTAGAGCTTTACGACATGGCATGTCGAGGCAGAATAACGGGAGATCGACCCGAGGCTGATAGATTTCACCTCGTCCTACAGCGAACCCAAGTCCTCGCGCGTACTCCGGCGCAACCGACGGATAAACAAGTCGGCGAGTACACGCTGTGGCTGACGATCCAAGCGCTAGAGAGATCTCACTTCATGCTATCGGATCAAGGTCAACCGATCACGTTGTCGGGCCGTGGGCGTCTACAGAGCTTTACTGCGGGACTTTGTGACTTGCTCTATAGAGGAGACCGTGGCGACGCTGGACCGTTACAGGGTTTTTCATAATAATGCTAAGGTATCCGTTCATGCCAGAACTGTCGGTGGACACCAAAGAGTGCCCGAGTGCTATTTTGAAACCGAGATCACGATGGACTCGTGGGAGCAAGTCAGGAGGCAGATTTCCTGTTGTCACTTCACGCTCAGACACGAACACATACCTTAGCGCGAGACGAGGCGCGACAAGCGAACGTGAATTTTCACATCGACGGAAACGGCGAAATGTGCCGCCTGGGACCTTGTAGAACCATGTTCATAAATCAGGGGCCGACGAGGCGAATGCGGACGAGCGCGTCGCAACCCGGGCAAGTTCGTCGAGCAGATAGCGATGCTTAAGAGACGAGACGAAATGATTAAACAGAAGACGATGGGCAAAGAAATATTCCATCAACTTTGCTTGCACACTCGAACTCTCCGGGAACTCGAGACGCCTCGGTATCTGAGCGCCTATCCCATCGCGTCGCTATACAGGTTTTACGGCTCGCTGAACAGAAGCAGACAGAGAGCGCAGCTGCTCTCGGACCACTACGCGCTGACCCCCGCGGACAGGACTGCGGTGTCCGTGAAAATGGAGGATCTCCACATGAATCTAAAGTCGATCTCGACGACCGGCAACAACGACAAGCTACTGTCGTACGTGTGCATGGCGATGATAGGACCCCTGCGTAGATACGACCCCAGGTACGGATGCGTGGCCGACAGAGTCGTGCTATTCAAACATCTGACAGCGTCCGGCTTTCCCGTGGAAAGCGCCTCGATGCTGGTGAAGAACGTGCTGTCGGTGAAACGTGCGCTCATGGTCGAGTCGACCCTGGACGCGGCCCTAGAGTTGCAATTGCGAAAAACGCTAGATCCCACAAACTATAACAGAAAGGTATCGGCTCTGATCTGGTTATTCTCGCACATCGCGGCGTATTGCACGCTTCGTCAGCTGGACCATGGACACGTGCGCATGGGAGACTCGCCCGACGAGATGGACGCCGACGGAATCTATGTGTTCGACCAAGACCACGTCGGGGTTAGAGTGTCCGGCGGAACGTCGGCCGCAGCAGGTGATCGACACCCATTGCCCTGGCCTCGGCCTACATGCCTTCTCACGCATTCTGGAACTGCTTGCATTGCGGGATCGCGCTAAAGAAAGACTTTGTTGACAAGATATCGATGTCAGAACCCGAACATTGTTACGATACGCTCGTTCAATGCGGCACATGCCTCTGACCGTTTGGTGAACATGAGATGGAAACGAGACGTGTTGGAGAACACACGCGGCACTGGCGGAAGACCACGCCGTTCACATCGAAGATCTTAGGCGCGAGTACGAAGAATCGAGGAAGTCGAGACGGAGGCGCAACCTTCGACCGAGCGAACGAAAAACACCGTGAAGTGGAAAAGGCCAGTGTCGGCTGCCAAAACAAGAAGAGGACGGGCCTATCCGGCCCGTGAGCCGAGCCCCGTGGATTTGGCGTTTGCATACCACCCCATTTGTATATACTGTGTGCATGTCTAAGGGTGGAGTTGTTGTACTGTATAACATGTATATGAATCTAATGGCGATGACAATAAAGACAACAAATGAAGTAAAGACACTAGTCTGTGTTCATGACACGATGCTTTATTTTTCGCTCACTCGCTCACACATCGGGTAAACATCATAACATAACATAACATTACATAACATACAGCGTAAAATCTAACACGGCGTGTGTAGGTCGAGCATCCCACGCGTAACTGTCACTTTCTGTCCAACTCGATCGCTGTTGTCCTCGTAGTATCCTCCGTAACACGGGCCTTTTCGTTTTCTCAACGAGAGTCTTTTGGTTTGCCGCGCGGCAGCACGGTCGGAGACGGATCCTTTCTCTGCGGTGTCCTCCGTGGGCTTGGGGTCGTTACATTCTCTGCTATTGGCGAGGTCGCTGTCGTCCATCTCTTGCCGTAATACTGCGTTTGAAATGTACGTGTCCAAGATCGCGCTGACCGCGGTAGGTAGCCTCTTTTGCTTGTCCGGGTTCGTCAGATGCACTCTCTTGGCGAACGCCGTGTCGTTGGCGTGAAGATGTACGTGTGTGGATAAACTGGACCACTGATTGTGCTTATTTGTAGCTTTATCAAGAACATGATCACCAGCGTTCTGTTGTCGAACATATTACCCAATACGCGATACTTTAAATATGGGAAAAGGCAGAGGGAAACCATCGTCACCATCGTGTAGAACCCGGTGCGACTTATGTGCTTCTCATTGTATTTGCCAGCCAGTTTCCTCATGAACCGGTTGATTTTACCTTCTTTGCAATCGAAGAGAGTCAACACGGCCACGGCGTTGCTGAAGGCCGCGTCGCGAATAACACTCAGATATTCCCTCGAGCACCTCAGTGGAAAGGCAGACCTAAACGCTACCTCTTTGGCAAGGGACAGGGTAATGTCCATCCAGGGCGAGCACAACACTCCGATAGAGGCGCTGGTCGACCCTCTATCGTAATGTACACTGCGGTACTCGTCGGAAAAGTCCCGGGTCAATAGCGTGGCGAAAAGCGCCACGGTCACCGGCAACGAAGCCGTCAAAATCATTGGTTCAGGTCTGTGTTAGGAGGCGGTGCTGTGTTCTGTCCGGACATGTACTCCAGGCCTCCGTATCCCAATTCCAGGCTGGGGTCCCTGGACGGCATGTGGTACGAGGCTCTGAATTCCACTTGCGGTTTGCGGAACACCAGCAGTTGTTCGACGGGGCACTCTGGCAGAGGCAACCTCTTACGTTTCGTCCAGTCCACCATGTCGCGCACCAAGGTACACCCCGGGCCGGAGCACACATGTCTACTACAGTGATCGCGACACACGTGCCCTAGGGCCTCGCTGCTGCTGCTGAACGTGCATGCGTTTTCGACGCAATAGCTCACCCACTGGGGATCGTCTACTAACCCCACAGATAGGAGGTTCACACCCGGGTCCCCTGATCCCATCGCCGTCTTCTGTGAGTCTGCCCTTCTTGTCCTGTCCTTTCTTTCTGTCTTCTGTCACGATTCCTCTGTGACCATCGCATGCACGTTCGCCACGATTGCGATGACGCGCAGTAGGTTCTGATCGCACTTTGTCCGTGTTTGTGCTTTTGTTACAGGCGAGTAGGGGTCAGAGCGCCGATCTGATCTTGGTTGACGAGGTGTGATTTGTCAGCTCCAAAGTGCTACTAGCTGTTCTCCCCAATATAGCGTTCAGGGGACGTAAACAGGTGCACATCACCAGTCACGTCAATAACACCCCTTGGTTGAATAAAGTAGCAGACATCCGAGGGGACGACGGGGAACCCGCCTATCACGTTGTATCGCAGAGCTTCAAATGTAAACACCACGCCAGGGACCCGGACGCCACCTGCGTTTGCATGGGAATCTACTGTCCCCAGCACATTTCCGTAGACAACCATCTGAAGCAACTGATGAACATAATTGTGCCTAGGGGCTTCGAGAGCGAGGTGACGGGTAGCAGCAGCACGTCCTCTTCGGACACCAAGAGCGACACGACGACTCCGTTCGAGGCTTGTATCATAAACAAGTTCCTATCCAGCAACTGCGTAGAGTTGGAACGCATGGTCCAGAGTAGCGTGGCCAGGGCCTACATATGCATGGACCCGACGTTCGGCGGAGGCTCCAAGTCCTGCGCCGGAGTGTGCTGCGCCGTGGAGCTAAGCGGGGGACAACTGGTGGTGAGTGTGGTCTCGTCTGCCGACAAGCCCGAGACGAGCAGTTCGTCGAACGCGTAGTCGTAATCCACCTTAGCCCGTTGTTGTCGCGAGTCTCCCTGTGTGTCTCGAGGCAAGTCGTCCACGTGGAGGTCTAGCAGTGTACAAATGTAAGCGGTCAGCCGGGCCTCCGATTGCAACGTCAACGAGGTTTCGGTGTCCGCAGTAGAGCACGACACCATATCCATCACCTGAGCCCACGTTCCGCACGTACACTCTAAACCTGCCAATCTCATCATCCACCCCGTGATGGCGCTGGAAATGATTACGTGTAGATCACGTCGCCCCCACTCTCCCTGACTGTGTAACACAGCCATGTATCTCAGAGCACCGCCGCGGATGCCTTCTACGGACGCGAAAGACGCCAACGTCATACTGTCGTAACTGAGAAAATTACATTGGGCTATACAAACGTGTATGAACCGCTTAGGCACTCTGTTGCCCAACGCCAGGGTTATAACGTCCGACAGTGTACAAGGCACGGTGGGCTTGACGAGCTCGGCCGTGAGACGGTGCTGCGCCTTGTACGTAGACGCCAATTTGTCGATCACTAGGATCCTGGCAGGGGAGTACGAGACCAGTTGCGAATACATGGTCTTAAGTTGTCCCAGGTCCATGTTAGAGTAGAACGTCATGTTGCGGCGGTAGGCGGTGAAGACGATCATGAATTCGTAGTGCGATATCACATAGTCCCACGGAGCGGCGAGCAACTGGCGGATGTCTCTTCTGCACATTTCGCACGTATTGCAAAACATTGTGTCCGCAATCTATTCAGACCGAGAGTGAAGTGTGACGGTGTCCTTTTCGTCCTAACAGGTGGTGGGCTTAGAGGAGTTGGAAATAGCGGACCTGGATCAAGTGACTCGCGTGTACTCGGCTCTGCTGTGTGCTCACGTCAGGCTATTGAAGGTGCTCATGCCCAGAGTCATGTGGAAGGAAGTTCCTGTGGTTATAGTATTCGAACAAAACACGTACGTCAACGCACTCGTGGACATGAAGAACCTGATGGAACAATCACTGTTGGGTTCGGGGTCTTTGATCCAATTCTACAACAAATGGTCTCACGTCAACAACAAATACATGCTCGGGAAACACGTCAGCGCCAAGGCCAAACTCGACATGGTGCTCAGCACGGTCTCCGGGATATGCAAGGGTGCGCTTTGTTACTGCGACACCGTGATGTCTCTAGGCTGGGCCGTGCTTTCCGAGGCCACGAAGAAGACCAACGCTGTAGAAATGACTATGGGCTACACCAAGGGTGCTGGTTCCAGCAACCGAATGCGTTCGACTATGAACGTGGGCATGTACAAGCGATCTCGCAGGGGTGGCAACCTCCCCACAGCTATCACCGCAAGCGTGCTGGAGTCGCACAATGTGATATCGTTACCGGATCACAGGTTGACGGACAAAACGCACGCGGATCAGGGCAAGTTGCTATTGGGTAAACTGAGAGAGGAAATGTCCATGGTCACCATAACAACGTCACAGAAGGGCTTGGATGTCGTGAGCACGGGCGGCAAAAGGTCCGTGGCCGGTCAGTACACCAGAGACGACATGGTTTCAGCTTTCCTTTTGTTGTGTCACACCAGAGAAGAGTTACAACAAGGGGGGGAAATGGTTCGGGTGCAGGGCGAAGTGTATTACAGGTGAACGATAGACGTTGTGGACCTTTTTGTTGTTGTACAGTATAGGAACTACACTGCATGATTCATATGTGACATCCAAATAAACGCTCGTCGAGCACATCCGTTGGTCTTGTTGTGTGGTTTTTGTTTGTGTGTCTGACTGTAGGTCGGGGATCCGACCTCCCTAGGTCGGGGTTGGGGGAAGTGTTTTATTAAGACTTTTATAGTCCGAATGGTACAGACATTAATAGGAGCCACAAGTATCACACGGTAATAATAACCACAAGTGTGCTCGGTGAATCGGCAGCGAACGATATGACAACATTGCGCCTTTCGTGCTTGTGGATGTTGCTGTGTGCCTTCTCCCTAGCTACAGCTCTCAACACAACAGGTATGTAGGCATTGTCCACTCTTGCCTTTGCCTTGCTTGAACACTGTCCATTTGACACCCAAAGTAGGGCCGTATAACCCTTCGATCGTACCCACTGTGTGACTACTCGAATGTGTTTTTCGTGCCATCAGATCCCAAACACGTAAGTGCGACGAGCGGACAAGATGTGGGTCTTCACTGTGAGAGTCTGAGGCGTACCAACAACAACCTGGTCTCATTGTGGACAAAGGAAGGATACACCGATGACGGTTACGTGTTTTTCATTTGGAATAAGCGCATTCAGGAGTCCGAGCAACACGCAGACTTCCATGGCAGAGTGCGGCTGATCGACCCGTCCATGAACAACGGAAACGTTTCTGTGATTGTAAAGAACGTCAGTGTGGCCGACACAGGGTTGTACACATGTATGGTTTGGACAGGTGAAATCGGAGACCGCACAGAGCTCGAATGCCTTGTCGCCCTCACAGTCACAGAACACAGCGAGTCCACAAAGCACGGAGAACTCACAGTCTCAACAGAGATCCCGCGCCATTTCAATCCCACAACCGAAGGACACGGCGAGTCCGCAACGCACGGAGAACACACAGCGATCGAGTGCACTAACAACCTTACAGCCGCAGGACACAGCGAGTCAGTAAAGCACGGAGAACTCACAGTCTCAACAGAGATTCCGTGCCATTTCAGCCCCTCAACCGCAGGACATGGCGAGTTCGCAAAGCACGGAGAACACACGGCGATCGAGGGCCCTAAAAACCTTACAGTCGCAGGACACACCGAGACCGCAAAGCACGGAGAACCCACAGAGGTCCCGCGCCATTTCAACCACACAGTCACAACAGAGGTCCCGCGCCATTTCAACCACACAGTCACAACAGAGGTCCCGCGCCATGTCAACCACACAGTCTCAACAGAGATCCCGCGCCATTTCAGCCCCACAACCGCAGGACAAGGCGAGTTCGCAAAGCACGGAGAACCCACAGAGGTCCCGCGCCGTTTCAACCACACAGTCACAACAGAGGTCCCGCGTCATGTCAACCACACAGTCACAACAGAGGTCCCGCGCCATGTCAACCCCACAACCGCAGGACACGGCGAGTCCGCAAAGCATGGAGATGGTGCATATTCATGTTCTCCACTATCCACACGAGGCTCCGGTGCGATAGCCTCCCTGAGCGTGTTGGCGTTCATCCTGGCGGTCTAATGTTTTTGCAAATGTAACATAATATAGGCTCGCTACAGGAGCACCTTGCTTGAAAGTATGGCAATTGTGTTATCACCATTCATTCTGTATCATGTGTGTTACGCATACTATTTGGAAATAAACACTATTATGTTTTTTTTCGCTCTCACGATCACTGTGTTCTGTGTCAGTCGGTCGACGACATACCCCCTTATTCTCACAACCACACTGGGGGCTCCATAGGTACATTACTCAGCCGACCTGGCTACATTACTCAGCCGACCTGGCTACATTACCCAGCCGACCCGGCCACATTACCCAGCCGACCTGGCCACATTACCCAGCCGACTCGGCCACATTACCCAGCCGACTCGGCCACATTACCCAGCCGACTCGGCCACATTACCCAGCCGACCCGGAGTACAAGACAGCCACCCTAGAAACAAAGTCTCATCCAACACAGCTGCTCCAGTTACACCTCGTACACAAGTTATGGCTGTGCACCATTACCTGACCACCTGGAACCTTGGACATTTGTGCGATCGGTTTAAGAACACATCTTTCACAACCTTCTTGGGCATGACGCGTCACCACGCTCTGCATCAATACGGTGAAGAATTCGCCGATCTACATCAAAGATTGTGTAATCAACTTAGAAGCGTGTTGTATTCGAAACGACTCATGGATACAACACACAAGAACTCTTTGCGAGTGTGGGACACAGACCAGGCAACTGAGGCTGGCTGTGTTGAGACTACATCTACACTGGCTCAAGGGACACGGGGCTATCCCACAGAAGAGGGCGTTTCGCCCATGGAGCAGCTTGCCGTGTCGCCAGTGCCACCCAGAGCTCCGGTTAAAAGTCGTCTCGGGCTGAGACGGCGAGACCGGCCCGCTTTGAACCGTGCGGGTGGCGAGGACCGTGTTCGCAGAAACCTGTCGTATGAGTTTGAAGCTGTGAATATGTACTGTACGCCACGCAGGAATAAGCAGTACACCTCGAAGGGGACTCGGGTTCCTGTCAAAGCCAGACTGGGAGCCCCAGTGAAACTTCGTGAACCAACGGGCCGTATGTCTCACCGATGTGTGAGACGAAGATTGGACTTTACTTGAGAAATGTACAATGCAAGACAACTAATGTGTGAAGATATTGTAACAAGTGCAAATGACAGTTATTTGACTGCCAACAAATGTACGACGATACTGTACCAACTGCAGCATGTAATAAAAAAAAATTTATTGTCAACATTTAAACAGAGTGATTCCGTTTGTTAGTTTTCGAATAGACATTGGGTTAAATAATTACAGCTCTCTCACACACAAAGGAAGAATTGTATACATTCAGCACTATCATCAAAAAATAGTGAATGTTCAACAGAGACACGTAGATACATGCAGCAGTTACAAATGGGAAGGGTCGAGACGCCAGACGCAACCTCAACGCACAACCCAGACAAGCACAGTAGTATTATGAATCACGGCATCTCCAAATAGGACGCTTGCAGTCACTTGCAGGCCGTGCAACACTGTCCACAGTCACTTCTCTGTGATGGCTGTAACGATCCGCTAGTAAAACAGTGGTCTGTTGGGCGATACTACACTGTGCTTGTAGAAACAGTCCGGGCCAAACACACAGTTGCCTTTGAGAAAATATTTGCATGTTATTTTGGACAGAAGACTCGTCTTGTAGAGGATGACAATCTCGTTCTTTTCATCCTGATCTGTCACCCAGCAGTTAGACGGTATAAAGTAAAAGGACACAGTCCGACATTCAGGGCATCCCTTCGCCGCGTTGTATGACACAACATCTGTCTTTCTTCTCCAGGTTCGTATACAGTGCAGGCAGAAGCAGTGTTTGCAGTTCGGTAAGATGGCAAAGACGCGCTCAGAGGGATTCTGTTTGGTGAGTATGACGTCCATACACACACCACATGTTCTGGCCAGGCTTTCGTGTACGTGGTGCTCAGACTTGACATACATTCCTTCACTGAAATGACCAACCTCGACTTTATTTCCTTGCAAAGCCATAGTTGTTCGGCATCAGAGCTGTTTCTGTGTGTTCCACTGGTATCCGACGCGTCACCTTTCCTCCTTCTCCTTTTCTCTACCCAGTACTGTATGTGTGTTTGTGTTTATACTGTTTTCTCTGTGTGTGTACGCGTGTGCGTGTCGGCCAGCACCCCCCTGTCGCATTGTCTCTTCGACCTGTGCTGGCCAACCTGTGGGTCGGCCAGCTCCGACCCGGCACATTGTCTCACCAACGTGTGTGTGTGCGTGCGTGTGTGTGTGTGTGTGTGTGAGATAGAGAGAGAACTCTAATCGTCATCCTCGCTCTCCACAGCGGACTGATAAGCTCCTCCGAGGCGACGCTGCACGTGGGGTCGTTTCCCGACACTAGCACAGGGCTTCTTTGTTGGGATCTCCGGGTTGACCTTATGCGTCGAGGTGAGTTGTCTGTTACGTTCGGCTGCTGTTTGTTCGTGTGCTAGAGTATGCCGAAGTGGGACGTTGCTGGGGTAATAGGGTTGCTGGTGTTGATGACTTTGTTGCGGTTGAATATCACGGAGCGTCAAGTGTTCCTGATCATGTGTAACGTTATACCTCTGTTCGTGTTGATGGGTCCTATTCATCTGTGTCATTCCACTAGGCTGAGGCTGTTGCTGCTGACGCACACCGGGAACGCTCTGGTGTGTGATCATCATCGGAGGAGCGGAGGGAAAATTCGTGGATGTCACAGATTGCATCCAAGATGTTGGGATGTCCGTTAGATGCAGAGTGTGCTCTTTATGAACTCTGCCAGCCGAACCGTGCTCCGCTGCGCTGACACAATAACGGAAAAGGAGATATGTGTAATATCTAGCCAGTTTCCTTGTGTCTACTGCAATACACTGAGGGATATCCGGAGTGTGGGATCCAGCGGTCTTATATTCCATCGCATGCAGGGATTCTAAGTCGGATTTCGGGATGTACAACCCATCTACCTTTGTCCACATGTCCCTTAAAAGCTGTAGGCCCATCTGAAGTGTCCTCACATCCCTGAACGAGGCAGCGTCCAGGTAGCCCGTGGCAGGCGAGCCGCTCATCACCAAACACTCAAACAGATTGGCTGTTGCTGTCCCCGAAAACGTGATCTCTCTGCGAGAGTTCATATCTATTTACCTGTCGAGAGAGAGAGAAACGACGAAAGATTGCTCCGGATTCGCTGTATTTCAACAACCGACCCACAACTCTGCCAATGGCTGGCCCGCCGCGCACCGGGAGGATCAAACGGAACTGCGAACTGCTTTTGGAACTGGTCGAAAAATACAGTCCGTTTCACCTGAGGACGTTTCGTTATAATGATCTTCAAGGGATACTGTCTGTCGTCTCGGAGACCAGCCGAAGCAGATTCGTGCCAATACCCAGTTGTGACACGGTGACCGAACTGCAAAGATATACACGAGAGGAACATCGGAGTGATGTGCAGCTGTTAGCCCTACAGGAGATAGCCGTACAGGAAGAGGTTCAAATCAGCAAGCAAACAAAATACCTCCTGGTGTACATAAATGTGACACCCAGTAAGTACAGCTCTGTGGTGGTGTTTCTCATGACTAACCCTAAGATTACGGCCCGTACTCTAAGAATGTCAGCAACCTACTGGACAATACAAACCGGCTGATCAAAACAACCACACGCAGTTTGTTCCTACCCACGTTCGCCGCGCAACCACCTGAACAGATACGTCCGAGGCTCCAGGGCAATCACCCCATACTCCACGTGCATCGACCACAAAGCTACAGTTCACCTGCGAGACAAAGGAGTCGCTCCAGCCCCCTGGACAGTTTCCATAGAGAGTATGTCGACGTAGCTGACTGTGAAGGTACGGTAAACCCTTGGTCCGTGTACAGCGGACTACCCGGTAACCTGCAATGTGACATTGACATTCAGCAGTCAATGCAAGATCCCAGTAAGCTGTTGGGCCGAGGCGGGTTCGGTATCATCGTGGAAACCTCCGCCGTGCAAGTGGCGAAAGTTAACATGTTCCCAGAAATGGCAGACTGGAGCCTGCCACTCATAGAAGATCAATTTAACAGATACGCACACATCGCCACGCAAGTGGAAGAAATCTCCATAGGCGTTTCGATGAAGCACCCGAACATATTACGTACGTTTGGGGGATATTGGTGCGACATACCGCAGTATCCGTTAGGCGGCAGGGCCGTGATCGTGATGGAGAAAGCCCTATTCTCCTTACAAGAATTCGTGGCTAAGATGAACAAACTGCAGACGCCTGGATCGAGCGCCTCCACCGACAGCGCCGCGCACCTGCCGCTGATGCCCATTGTGGAATTGGATACATTGAGAGGATTGGAGTACCTACACGCGAGACATGTACAACACCGAGACCTGACGTACAGAAATATCCTCGTGTGCCATCAACCCGATAGAAAACCGGTGGAGCTGTCGTTCAAGATCAGCGACTTCGGCACAGCCTGCAAGTATTCGACTCCAGACCAGCAACGTGGCAATCGAGTGCACACGGCCCCCGAAGTGCTTTGGTGCTTAAATTCCACCACGGCCAGCGATGTGTTCAGCTGGTATTGTGTCATGTGGGAACTGTACACGGGATCCCCATTGATAGAATACAGGTCTCCTCAGACGCAGTCCGAATTCTGCAAGAAGACCTACGGGGATAGCCTCTCGAAACCGGTCGGCGTGTACACGCCTTCAAACCCCACGACTGCATTTGCAAGCAACTACATGAAATCGTACGACGCTGAGACGCTGTACGGCAAGTACAAAGACTCTAGGCCCACCGCCGTCGCCATTGGGAGTACGCTGGGTGAAATGGGCCGCAATATTCTAGACAAAACATTTGTTAACATGGGCGTGCTTTGCATCACCTTGTTTCCCCAAGAACGTAGCACGCCCAGTGAGTTGTTGAAATTGAACCGTTACACGTATTTGAACTACGACGTATCACACACCACCTCGCCGGCTCATGCAATCCCTAGTAATATGCAAGTGGGCCAGTACAGAGCCACGGATGTCATCGTAGCAAACGACTGTGCCCCTGAGCACTTGCGCAAACTAGTGCAAGAGAAGAAGCTTCGGGTCTATACACACCCGAGCAAATTGTACTACGGCATAGACATGTTATGCTTATCGCCGGATTTGCAACCCGGTGCGTGGTATAGAGACAAAGAAACAGCGCTGTCTGATTGCGTTAGAAAGGCATACTCCGACAAACGTAGAGCTGGCGAACCGCTGGAATGTATTTCGGAGACGCTCTCCGCTGCAGATAGCGACCGCGTAGGGGCCTTTGGTCCGTGTGCAAAACGAACACAGGCCGAAGTACAGCCGGGTGCGGTGCCCGACATGCGCAATGTCATGGGGTACGCGGCCTCTAGCAGCCAACAGCCAAGCCATAAAATGGGGGCGCGAGCGCCTACGGGTGTTGCTACCGTGGAGGACACGCTTACTCGTGCACCCTCGGTCCCGCAGGTGCCGGCTGCGTGCAATGTAGCTGCTGCGGGAAACCATCAGTCAAGAACACAGCAGGGGCAGACGACTAGGCCGTCTCTCGGTCAACCCAGTCGCGTTAAATGTCTTGTTCGTACTAAGCAGACCACCATGGTCATTGTCACGAACCCCACGGAGGACGACGTCGCGTGTTTTGAACGCGACGTCGTGGAAAGAGCATGTCGGCTGACAAAAGAACATCCCTTATTGTTTGCCGGACCTAGGGAATCCGTGTACAAGCAAGCTAAGGCTCATGGGCTATACGTGTTTCAATACGGTCAGTTTTTCAGATCTACCAAGATGATCAACTGGGTGGTGGAACAGGGAGAGTCCTTTTATCCGTGTTTCATGCAAGTTCTCTTGACATTGAAAGCTGCCGCCGAGAAGAACGTGCTACCTACGAACATGGCAACCGATTACCTACTGCTCGGCCGAGGGGCTGTCATGATCGACATAGTGGGTTATCTGAGTGCCCACTTTCCCCAGCCGGACCATCAACAGTTGTTAGGTGCCCACAGCCCGAGAATTACATCTGTGTGTTTGGAACTACTTAGTAAGCACGAGCCCGGATCTCCAGTGGTGCCATTTCTAGAGAAATGGCAGTCTTCTTTTTCAAATAGCCACGACGTAGAGCGTTTGGTCACAGAGTTGAGCCGGTGGAATGTTGCCAGCGCTATCACAAGAGTTCAGCCCATTGTGTCATCGCTAGCGCACACACACTTTACGTTCAGAGAATATTTGGCCGACGTACCGAATTGGGTAGGCTCGAGGGTCGGCGAGGCCAACTTGAATAAGTGTACAGCTAAGGTTCTGGTGTGCGGAAACCCGACCCGTCTTCCGATCACGCGGTTTTCCAAGACCGCGTGCCGCCCGGACTCGGCCCCCGGCGCGGCCAATGCTACACCCGACCACGGCGGGCTCGTCAAAGACCTTGTTCGAAACATTGTCTTGCGAGTAAAGGCTAAGGCGCTACGGGATACCGCGATCGCGGTCACCACTCTAGATTGCACTCAGGGTCTGACTAAGATCACACTAAGAGCTAGTGCACTTTCAGGAATCCCAAGCGTGGACGAGTTGAAACGGCATATGTTCGAGTCCCTCGATCAACTACGCCTGTACACTCACGACGTGGCAACGCTGTTGGATTGGGCTCCTGTTATGAAAATCACAAAACATACCACGTCGACCCCCCTGTCAAACTTCAGCTCGTATCACTACAAGATAACTATACTACTAGTGTGCATTGATGGAAAGGAGACCAACAAAGGAGCAATAAAGACACTGGACGACCTTTTTAGGGGTGTGCCACTTTACTGCACAACGGATTATTGAGCATTGTCTGCCACGAGCACACAGGATAACCAACATGAGAGGGTTGATCAACGTTGGGACTCACTGCGCTGTAAACAGTGTATTGCAGTGTCTGTATGTCACCGATGACTTTAGGATTACGCTGACCGGAGGCCTCTGTGGCTCTGATGGTGATGGTGATGGTGATGATGATGTTGTTGTTGATGTTGATGTTGATGATGACGCCGACTGCGATAGGGTCAGCGACAGCACCGTGGCGAGCGAACTGACGAGCGTCTTACAGGACATGGACCGTAACACTCGGGGAATGCCGCCGTGTGATCCACATCCACTTGTGGACGCGCTAATTCGATACAGTGAAATGACACACGAGGTTCAACAAGATGCCGATACTGTGTTTAAGTGCGTGCTAAACGCACTAGCGGACGACGGCGATCCTAGATGCAAACAAGCATCTGGCCTGTGGACTATACGGAAACAACAATCTGCAAAGTGTTCGACGTGTAACGCGGAATGCGTCTCGCACCATGCCGCGACCAACGTGATTGTATATATTGGGGAAAACAAGCCAAATAAGCTACAGGACTACGTGGACGACTACTCTGAGTCCTTTAGAGTGTCCGACTACCACTGTGGCACCTGTCAAGAGGAGACGGAGCTGATCGTCACTACGGATATCACAGAGCTACCCGCAGTCCTATGTTTCACCGTTGCCAGAGGGCAGCGGTGTGTGCAACGCGGAGAGCTTATGGTTAACACCAGTGCGATCGACGCCCCACAAGAACTAGACTGTAGCAGGATGTCTGTAACTTCACAGCCTACAAAGTACGAACTGTACGGTATGATAACTCACACAGGCCCCTATGAGTTCGGACATTACGCGGCCTTTGTGAAAAACAAGTCCAAGTGGTATTTCGTTGACGGCGATGTTGTGAAACACTGCCCTGCATTACCCTTATCGTACTACAACGTGCCTGCTCATTTGTACATGTTAATGTATAGAAGACTGTAATTACACCCCCGCGGGTTGCTGTTTTGTGATTGTACAGTGTGTGTGTGTTCACTTTGACGAGATGTCCGTCTGTCATGTGTATATATTGAATGTGTTACACAGATGCAAAATAAACATGCAATAAAAACACGACAGCGCTTCTAATGTTTATTTGCAATCAGACACAATGTCAACATTTCATGGATGTGACCATCGACAATAGAACAGAACCACTGAGCTGAACGGGCAACATCCGAATGCGTTTACGTTTTTTATTCACCACAGTTAGATCAGTCACATGAAAACTCTTACTGTAGGCCCAGTGTTACACGTCGGACAAACCCTGGTAGAACACCCGCAGGTTGCATGTCCACATATCATTATGTACACTCTACGTTCATTGCACTCTGCACAGACAATGTCTGGCTTGACACTTCTCATGTCCACCGCTCGACAAAACGTCCATTCCGCTTTGCACATATCGAGGATAGAAATATTTTACTGCTATTAATTGCTGCTATTTTTATAATCATCATTATCATTTCAGTATTAATAGTGATGTTGCTTGCCCAGATGCATTCAGATGTTCAAATATATTGGTTTTATATTAGTCTTTATTACAGGTCCAAGAAGAACCATTTTAAACGGTTGAGTTGAATCTATAGTTGTAAATGTTTTTAATGCTTCTATGATCTCAGTGTTTCTGTGTAGAGGGCAGAGACAGGAAAATACACTCTGTGCTAAAAGAAGACAGGAAGTTATATGTCTTTGAAGTTGCAGGCTTTTGCAGAAGTGAAACTGAAAGCAAAGAGAGCATTTAAGGGCGAGACATATACATACAGACACAAATAGTGAGAGGTCATGACACGTACGCAGTACACAGCATGCACGCGCCCCTGCACGTGCACGCACACACACGCACGTGCACACATACACACCATAATAGATCTATTTTGGTAAGTAAGAAGTGAAGATGTGTTTTTTGCTGCAAGTGCAGAATTGGGCTGGCGTACTGTCAGACGCTTACAGGAAGCGTACTGATGTTCGGGGAGATAAGGAGGCGCTCATGGAGCGACAGCGAAGACGAGCTGAGGGGAAGCACCGACCCGAAGACTATGTTCTTTTAAAACTATGTTAAAGGTTGTTGACAGAACATTTGTGGTTTAGGCTGACGTATGCTGTATTAAATCTGCCTAGCAACAGAAAAGGGGGCTGTACTATCTTAACCCTATAAAACTGTTGTCTGAATATGGTAAAGACAGTTCAATAGTGATTGGGTTGTTGAACTCACACATGTGTGTCATTAAAATGCCGTCTAAGTACACCAGGCTGGATCTGTGTTATTTTTAGATCCCTCTCTCAATATTTTTGAACCTTAACATTTGGGGGCTTCGTTCCGGGTGAGAGAGAGGGAGTTTTGGTGTAGATGGAGAGATCCAGGGTCCGTGGTGATTAGATGGGCAGATACGAGTCAGTGGTCTGAAGTGAGAGACAAGCCAGCTTAAACAAAAGGTAAGGCACATGCCTGTTGAATTTTCCAAAATGTGCTAGAATTGGATATGACAAAATTGAAGTCTACTCACTGAAAATTACTGGTGAATGTCTGTTTTGAGTTTGCTGAAATTTTTATGAGGTTTACCGGTTGAAGTAATGATAATGAAGTATAAGTGACAGTACTGAGTAATGAGAATGAAAGAATGAAAAGAGAATTAAAGCAGTTGGACTGCTAAGTGAACTTAGAAAAGGTAGGGAATTTGGTCATTGTGTGGGTTCAAGTCCCATTGGTTATGCAACCTTTAAGAAGTTTCTCGGAGGTGACGCTCCCTGCTGGATAGAGAAATTTATCCTTCACCTAGCGATGACTAGGGATAGTTTCGGGCAACATTCGAGGAGGACTTGGGAATCTCCAAAACTGTTGAGGGTTGTCCTTAATCTTAATCCTGTTTTGGGTGTAGATTGTTGTTTCAAATTACTCTAAATTCTTCTAGGACGACAGCGGCGTCTGTTAAGAAGCGCATTTTTTCTCCTTGGTAACGCTTGCGCATGGGCAGGACGCTGACCCATGACCTACCCTGAAGTGTAGGGATAGTACCGTCGACAACGGGGGAGGACTTGGGAACCTCCAAAATTGCTAGGGGTTCAAGTCCCCTATTGCGCTTATTGGGCATGCTGGCAAATTAAGTTAGGTTTAGAAATCTGGACAGGATAGTCAGGGACTGCCCTGGTGAATTGAGCACAAAAAGTCTGGGACTTATCGGTTGGAGCCGTTATGTTAAATTTATCAAAATTATATAGGTTTTAAAGGCCTAAAGAATCTGTGCAGTTGTAATTAATAAGACGTCTGTAATATAAAATAGGAGATCTATGTATGAGATCAGTCTCTGTGTGTCAGTGCACAGCCGGATGTGCACTGATGGTGTGTGTAAATGCAAATGAGGAGCAGTGACGCGCAGAGAGGGTGGTTTCAGTTTCGAGTGTACTGAGCTTTTTAACTTGTTTGAAAATATTGCTAAAGGCCTGTATATAAGAGGTTGGTTTTGCTTATTACGAGAGTATAAATAGAGTGTGAATTCATTAGTGTGGATGTATAGTGATGACTGAATTTTGATAGATGTATATATCTGGAGCCATAAATGCTGGTGTGTTTTGTCTTCAGTTATGTGTGTGTGTGGGGAGAAGCTGTGAGAATGATGAGAGGTTTCAGTTTCTTTTTCTTTTGACTTGCTCTTTCTGATCATGGAAGGCATGTCCAAAATACTCGTATGAAAGCGTATTTTGTGTGATTTTAACTGTGTGAATGCTGTCAGTATTTGATTTGAGTGACTCTGCATGATTTGTCTGAGTGAGTGGAAAATGGAAGTTTGAGAGAAAAGGCAGTGTGTGTGGGACGATTCATGGCGTCTGTAAGAGGTTAGAACATTTAAAAGTGTGTATGAAATAATGGTATGAAATATATTTCTTGTGTGATGTAAAGTAGGATGTTTGAAAGTTTGAAAGTGCTTTTAATTCAAGAAATGCATGAGTGATGGTATGAGAGGTTGAGTTTCTTTTCTCTCAGTTCAAAAACACATAAGTATATACACTTGGTTAATTGTTTGGATGTGTGAAAGAGCTCTGTTTAAATGTGTGTGAGTGAAAATGAAGGTGTATTGTTTTTTAGATCAAGATTTGGCAGAATTAAAGAGGGTTTTTAGACTAGAAATACAAAGAGAGACAGACTCTGCCGAGAACAGGAAGTATGGCTCCGTGTACTGGGGCTGTGCGACAGGAAATAGTGAACAGGAACTTTGCATGCCCATATATGGGAACTGAGTGTGTAAAGAAAGAACACAGAGAGATAGATGAGTTACCTCTAGACACATAAAGCAAATGAAGCCTTTAAGAAAAGAAATGAATATAATACTAATTGTATGCTTTAGTGTGCCAATACAGGTGGACTCTCTCAACATTGATCCTTGAGTGCAGCTGCAGAATAATAGAATTGGGAGAATAAGCCAGTCTTTGGCTCGAAATTGTGCAGCTTGACCTCTCACTTTGTCCTTGACCCTGAGAAGAAGTTCAAAGGACAAGTCAATCTCCTGATGAAGACCGACAGAACATCGTGGACTCGAATACAGCAGGCAAACGACAGTGCCACTGATCCATTAACACTGATGACGACTGACGACCAGCAGCAGCATGTAAGAGTAATGCAACATGTACTGTGAAAATACAGGCTGGGCAGTTGAACAGTGGGATAAAGAATTGTGGAAGAGCACTGGACATTGAGTGTCATATTTGCCATGCTTGAAGTAATTTTGGAAGAGAAGACTGAAAAGCCGGACGGGAACTTAACTTCGAAGAAGAATACGGAAAGATCAAAACAGGGAAGAAAGAGACTGTGTTTGCTGGAGCTTTGAAGCCCGAACAGGACATTGTGCAGAGAGGACCAGTGAGAGATGAAGCTGGACGAGTTTGACTGCGAGAATATAGGGTATAATTGGATTGAAAATTGAACCCTGAACTCATGAATGTTTAGGGATGTCCACCACAGCATAACAAAGAGGTAAACATTAGAAAAGGTAAGAATAATGAAAGAAAATAATTGTCATTACCTTAATGAACAGAAAACACACATGCACAAATTGTTACATGTGAAATTATTTTTGAAATGAATTAGAAGTGAGATAGTTTGAATTTAAAGCTCAGTGAAAAGAGGCATAAGTTAAATATGAATATATAGGATGCAATGAAGAAACAGCTTACACGTAGTGTACATTAACATGAATGAATTAATGCAACGAAGAAAGCAGCTTACACTCAATTAACATGAAAATGCAACGAGTAAAATGCTTACATTCATATTCATGATATAAACATGACATAATTGGTATTTGTGACAGGAGAGAGAGAAAAGTGGGTCGTTTAACCACTCGTGATAATAATGAAAATGTCTTAGTTTGTTATTTTTAGGAGCAAAGCAGACCCGGACTAACTCTCCAGATCCAGCAGTTGGAAGAAAATTGTAGGTTAACACCAATGGATATGTTAAGGCAAGTTTCTGGTTGAATTGTTCACAGGATGATGTGTCCAGGAACCTGAAAAGTAAGCCCTAACACCGGGCTGAAGACCAGGAGGGCGGTTATTTTAGGTGGGAAATTAAAGTTGGGGCTAGTAAATTCGGGAAAGAGAAAACTGACTGCTTAACTGGAGAATTGGGAAGGAGTTTGAAAGACTGCGAAGCCATAGATGCAAAATACCACACACAAACAGAAAATGCATTAACCTTACACAAACAAGCTCATGAAGCTTGTCTAATCAAAGCTTAATGCATAGAGAGATTGATTGAAAACCTGGCTAAGAACACAAGCATATGCAATGAAGATCGGCTTGCTGCTTGTATGAGTGAGAGAATGGTGTGAATGTTTAATAAAATAGACTTAAAGCAGTTTTAAAAGGGTGCCTTACGAGTGCCTTTGCACTGATTGATAAAAGTAAGTGATTAGTATAGAAAGAAAATGAAAATAATTCAATAATGTGATAAGGTTTAAACATGTATTTTTCTTGTCAAGTTGGCTGTTGAGCTGTGAGTCTATGCAAATTAGGTGGAGCAAAGACACTTCCTGTGTGCGTGTGTCTCGGAGGCTTTCAGTTCAAGAGAGAGCGGTGGCTGTTGGCAAAATATATAATGGTAAAGTATCAGGATATTTGATTACGGTGGTCAGGTCTGTTCAGAGGTGCAGATTTGGACAGGAAATTTATAATTTAGTGAGGGTACGTTGTTGAAATCGGTTTAGACCTTATGCTGAATGAACACATGGTAAAGTGAGGAAGGGAGACATTGTGCAAACGGTCTTTGATCTTTTGACGAGGTTTTCGGTGTGTTGAACGGGTGAAATTTAAGATTGTTTCAGATTTTTGAGGCTGTTGTTTTATTTCGAGAGAGGGAGTTTGATTAGACCTGGATATGTCTGAGAGGGGCCCAGAAAAAATTTTTTGTAGTAGTAAGTGCACTCAGGAAAAAACCTGTCAGGTGATTTTGTTTTGTACTTTGATGAGCTAATAATCAGCTCTCTTTTTTCATTTTTGTTCTAAGCAGGCCTGGAAGAGAGTGAACTGACGGCGCTGACAAAATTATCAAGTACGAAAATCAGGTGGGCTTTATCGATTATAAATTGGCTGAGGGGGGAGACTGATTGGCGGCGAGTCTCTGTCTAAAAAAGGGATTGCAGCGAGTCAATCCAGTCAAAAGTATAGAGAACTATTTTCCTGAAAAGGAAAACGAGATAAAACAAATGATTGAGCTCATTTTGCTGATGTGGAGCATCTGACGTGTGCAGAAGGCTGCAGATCAGCAAAAAATATCATGTGTGAATGCATGTGAGTGAATGCAAGTGATGGGACCAGAGGGGGAAATAAATGAAAGGACAAGTGGGAGACTTAAATCTGGGGATGCTGATTTTGGGTGGCTGATGTTTGCTTTGAGAAAATTTCTTTGTTACTGGGGTTAGGTTATGGGATTACATTATATTGTTGGGAGAATGCTGAATGCTAAAAGGGAAACAGGGTTTGATGAAATTCAAGTTACCATTAACTGAGGTAACACATGATTAATAACTGTTCTGGTTATGTTTATTTTTTGTTATGACACAGACTGGATCATAAGGGGGAGTTGAGTATGAAATGTAAACTACAGGTTTTGTTTCCAGGAAATTCCAAGGATCCAGAGTTCGATGGAGCAGGAGTTTGAGAAGATTTGACATAATAATTAAATTGATTTTATTCCTTAAACACAGGTTTTCAGGGCTGGAGCAAAATACTGGAGAGGAAGATGGCTGAAGTGTTTGGAGAGATGATATGACTAACCTTTTTCCCTGTTAATTTCCTAAGCTTGGGTGAAGCATTTTGAGTTTTTTGCCACATGAGATGTGTCAAAAAAAAAGAGAGGGATTTAAGATTTAATTTGTTTAATTTAAAATGGGTTTTAGTATGATTTTATACCTATTGGGGTTGTTTGAGAATTTTAGATATGGTAAAACTGGGGCAGAGATTGTTAATTCTAAAGAAAGGATTAAAATGAACTGAATTCTGTTTAGAAGATAAATTGCTGGTGTTAATAAGAAGTTGTACACCAAACTTAAAGGGAAACTGTGGGAATAAAGGATATGCTTTGGGGAAGATTAGTGAAGATTTTACTAGTAGAAAATGTGTGATTTTTTCTTTTGACTTTTAGGATAAGTTGTTATAATGTAGGCTTTAGAAACAGATAGTAAATAGATTTATTTCTAGGGTAGAGGAGAGCTTTTTATGAGGATGTTAAAAGTCTCGCTGACTCAAATGAATAATACTGGAGATTATATATGTAGAAAGGATTTTTTCATACACATTGCATTTTTGTGCCTTTAACGGAGTTGTGGCTCAGAGAGTCGTCTCTTGAGGGTCACAAACTTTTGGTTAACGTTATGATTAGCCAATCTACTGTGAGAATGACCTGAGTTATTGAAGGATTGCACACGCTTACGGACATATAGAGTTCATCAACACACAGGACAGTATGGATTTGAGGCCTAGGGCCTGAAATTCCTTTAGCTTTTAACTGAATTTGAGTTGGCCCTGTAACAGGTGACAGACAAGAGGAACTGAATAGGAGTTTGGTGGTGACTAAACTGTGTGACATGTAAAATATTGGGATAACACATGCAGCTTTAAATTAGTCCTCTTATATAAAATGTAGTTACAGAATAACAAATGCTGGTTGAAGTGACTAAGTTTTTGTTTAAAACAGAAGCAAAGGGAGAAAGCTTATATAGTTTGGTTAAGCCTGATAAAGTATAAATTAGAGTGTATCATTACATTAAGAGCAGCAAAATGAAATAAAATGATATACACAGAAGTTGTTCCTAGGGAGCTTTTAGCTATGATGAAAGTTTTTCTGGAGTAGTTGATTAAATGACTTTAATGTATGATGATTTAATTAAAGTGGTTGTTTTTTCTTTGACCCTTTAGTAGAATAAGTAGAATAAGTAGAATAGAATAAGCAGTTATTATGATTTTCTATACATTTTCTTGTAATAGGTGACTTTAGATGAGAGGCACTTGCAGCAGTGACTGTTATGTGCACAGGATGCTGATAATCAGATAAGGAACCAACAGGAAGCCTGCAGAGACGTGCAAGCAGTGCTTTGAGAGTTTTACAAAGGCTGAGTAATGTTACGAGTACAAATACGAAATTAGGTTCATGTTTTGAGTAATATTAGGTTGAATCAGGTTTGAATAAAGAGAGCACTTGAGGAACAGAGTAAGTTAGAGCCGTAGTAGGGAGAAAGTGTTTTCTATCCTTTACAGGAGAAGATTTCCACGAGAGAGGGACCAAGGAAGAACCTGACTTTACCCATGGAGTGTTCTTAGGGGGAGCTGGCATTTCTAGAGAGGGTCAGAGTAATGTTATAAGTGTGTGGTGACCCTCTTCGAGGGCCACCACAAGAGAGGGAGTATCGAGGATAGAAATATTTTACTGCTATTAATTGCTGCTATTTTTATAATCATCATTATCATTTCAGTATTAATAGTGATGTTGCTTGCCCAGATGCATTCAGATGTTCAAATATATTGGTTTTATATTAGTCTTTATTACAGGTCCAAGAAGAACCATTTTAAACGGTTGAGTTGAATCTATAGTTGTAAATGTTTTTAATGCTTCTATGATCTCAGTGTTTCTGTGTAGAGGGCAGAGACAGGAAAATACACTCTGTGCTAAAAGAAGACAGGAAGTTATATGTCTTTGAAGTTGCAGGCTTTTGCAGAAGTGAAACTGAAAGCAAAGAGAGCATTTAAGGGCGAGACATATACATACAGACACAAATAGTGAGAGGTCATGACACGTACGCAGTACACAGCATGCACGCGCCCCTGCACGTGCACGCACACACACGCACGTGCACACATACACACCATAATAGATCTATTTTGGTAAGTAAGAAGTGAAGATGTGTTTTTTGCTGCAAGTGCAGAATTGGGCTGGCGTACTGTCAGACGCTTACAGGAAGCGTACTGATGTTTGGGGAGATAAGGAGGCGCTCATGGAGCGACAGCGAAGACGAGCTGAGGGGAAGCACCGACCCGAAGACTATGTTCTTTTAAAACTATGTTAAAGGTTGTTGACAGAACATTTGTGGTTTAGGCTGACGTATGCTGTATTAAATCTGCCTAGCAACAGAAAAGGGGGCTGTACTATCTTAACCCTATAAAACTGTTGTCTGAATATGGTAAAGACAGTTCAATACTGATTGGGTTGTTGAACTCACACATGTGTGTCATTAAAATGCCGTCTAAGTACACCAGGCTGGATCTGTGTTATTTTTAGATCCCTCTCTCAATATTTTTGAACCTTAACACACACGAAACACGAGCGTTTCTTCGTCACCTTGACGCCCTGGTCGATGCACGCCGAGCAGCATATGTGTCCGCAGCTCAACAGGCAGATTGGCTTCTGTTCGTAACAACAACAACACGTCAGCAGATCAGCCCCGTCGGATCCCACAGCTACATCCCCGTTCGTGTGTTCTTCCGAGCTGCGCGCTGCTTCAAGCGGTACGTTGGCCGAAAGGCGAGGGGGTGTCTCTCTGGTAACAAACGTCAACTGGCGCCCGCTTGCAAGGAATTGCTCTAGTGGGGTGACGCGTTCCCGCGATGAGCGATGCGGCTCCCGGCCATCAGGTTGTCGTGTTTGGAGTGTACCTTCTACGACAGGAACAGGAAGTCCCCTGCAGCGAGCCACCTCTGCTGCGGTTTCGGCATCGGTGTACTTGGTTTTTGTTTTCCTAGAGTCCCATAACCATGTTATATGCGCCTCTTCGTACCTTACAATACACATGCCGAATGTACACGCGCGGTCACTTGGGAGTTCTTTTCGGCTGACGAAATAAGGGCACTTGTTGTCAGACAGGTCCTGGGCGAAGGCGCTTGCAAGCGATCTCGTTGCGATCGGCTCGTTTGGCTCGTGAGATTTTATCCAACCCTCAATCCGCGCCTTTACACGCGCCGAGTAGTGCTGGAATCTATCTGACGGGATCACCGCATGTATTAGAGTTAAAGTCGTTTCACTGTTCCTACGATCCAGGACACACAGACGCCATTTGCTCACGCGATAACGTCGCACGTATGAACACACAGGAGGCGCTTGTTTCATATCAGGTTTCCCTCTGCGGATAACGCCGGCGATTATGTGGATATCTACAGAAGACATGGCTGTATCTGGGATGCCACCTTCAGCAAACTTTACCAACAATGTCAAACGCCCCAAAGCAAGCGTGTGGTCTTGCAGGTTGTGTAGTAGTATATCACGGGACAGTTGTAGGTTTCGCGGCCAGTGCTGTAGGTCGGCCAGTGCTGTAGGTCGGCCGGTTTGGTATTTTGGAGTAGGAGTGGGGGGTTTTAGGTGTAACGTGTAATGTTATGTGTATAATAAATAAACTATCACACTGAGCAAAGTGATCGTGTTTTGACATCTGTTTATTATTTCTTTTATTGTTTCAAATACACACAAAGAGCAAAGAGCATTGTGACATGGTAACAAACATACACAGTTTCACAGCGTACAATGGTCCGCGTGTGTCGACTACACAGAGCAAAACAGCATTGTGACATGGTAACAAACATACACAGTTTCACAGCGTACAATGGTCCACGTGTGTCGACTACACATTGCCTGCAAAAACGAATGTTACTTCTTCTCAAAATATTTCCACAATGTACTGTCGCTTTTGCTCGCACGGGTACGTTTCGCGGCTGGCTCGCCGTAATCAGAATGTTTTGCTAGGGGTGCTCGATCAGAGCAAGGTTGCAGTGTTTGGCTGACATCGATTGTTTTCGCCAGTGACTCTAAATATTTGATCATGACACCACTTTGAGGCCCAGGGCACGGTTTGCTTTTTCTGTGCGCTGCTGACATAGTGGCCACGATGTCACAGGAACAATCGACGTTTGTAATCACAGTCTCAACCCGCCTCACATAGCAACGATGGGTCCACTAAAGTCCATGCTGTCCTCTAGATCACCATCCGACTCTACAGGTGGCGCTGGGTCTTCCACAGGGCGGTGTGAATCCACAGCGTGGTCGATGGACTCGTCTTCTGTAGTCGAGTTCGATCTTCGCCGTTTAATCTTTGGAGACTTGCACGCACTGGACCCGTCGTCCGTGCTTGAGCTCAGTCTCGGGCGTTTAATCTTTGGAGACTTGCACGCACTGGACCCGTCGTCCGTGCTTGAGCTCAGTCTTGGGCGTTTAATCTTTGGAGACGCGCACTTGCTCTCAGGATGACTGGCGTCCGAATCAGAATGAAAAGAGGGTGACTTTCTCTCACTCTTGCCTCGACTGCGCTGGACTGACGACCCGCGTCTTTTCTTATTATGCGTTCGGTTGGCTGTCTTATTTACATCCGAATCAGATGAACATGAGGGTGCTGGCGGTCCTTTTACTCGATCGCCCTTGTGTTGCTTCTTCCTGCTGGTTGTCTTAAGGCTCACGCGATCAATCCTCGTTTCCTTTGCCTTTCTAGGCGACTTTGTAGGAGACTTTGTGGGTGTCTTTCTAGTCAACTTTGCACTTGTCGTCGGTCGATCGTCACCGTCAGTGTCATCTTCATCGTCGTGCTGTTTGCTAACACAAGGGCGTCGTTTTGTTATTCTCGCCGGCATGGGTTCCTCTTCGGAGTCTGAGGAAAATATCATGCCTTTATGTACACCAGAGTGTTCGGGGATGTCGTGGTCCGACTCAGTGTCAGAGTCGTCAACGTGACGGCGACGGTCAATTCGACCGAAGGCTATCCGTTTTACAGGGTCGCAAGCGTCAGAGTCGCTCCCTACGATGCTGTAATCGTCCTCGCTCCTATCGTCAATGAAGTCGTCCTCCAAGTCGTATTGATCTAGACGCTCATCATCATCATCATCATCATATCTACCCAACAATTCCTCGTTGTCATGCTCCTCTTTGGCCAGCAACTCTTCTCCTTGGGCCGCTGTGCAATCGTACTCTCCTTCTTCGTCCTGGTCAGAGTCCTCAGAGTCATAGGTATCGTCCTCGCAGCTCAGTGCTTCCTGGCAAAGTAATTCTCTGGGTGCGTTGGAGCGGGGCTTTTTGTTGGCTCTACTTTTCTTGCAATTCTCACGGTCCACCAGCGTGGTCCTTTTTGCGAGTGTACGCGAGAAAGCCCGTTTGCCTTTTCTTGTCTCAGATGAAATCGTGGTTGCGGGTGCACGCGCGGAAGCTCGTTTGATTTTTCTTATCCAGCTTTTGGTCGACATGGCGCCCAAGCGGTCGATCAGAGCCAAACTCAGTTTATCTTGTAAACCATGGGCGTTCAGCTGTTCTACCACGATGGGATTGCTACACACCCATTGTTCCAACACGGAGCTGTATTTATCGTGCAGCAGCGTTTTCTCCAAGCCCAGGACGCTGCACACAGCTTCTCGTCTTGTGTTATCTGCGTATAACCAAGGTGCGCTTTGTAATAGAGTCCCTATGTTTTTGACCCACGTGCCTAAAGGGGGGTTGTCGGGCACAATCATAGAAAAGCACCAGGGTTTTTGGGATGGTGACACCGGCCCCGTCGCGACGTCGACCTCGCGTCTCGACGCTTTTCCTGGCCTAGGCAAGGTAGATCCGACTGAGACGTTAGACGCTTTGCGGTTGGAGTTACCATCGTACGGCGGCGTGTTGCTGTTGTCATCGCCGTTGTTGTCATCGTCGATATCGTCGGCTGTCTTTGCGCTCTTCTTCAGCTTGTTCATTTTGTTGTGGTACACCCTCAGGTTGTGAAAGAGCACTTTCATGTTGCTATAGTCTCTGGCTCTTGCAGTGTCTTTCGCGGCCGGGGTGTCTTTTATCAGCTGTTGCCACTGCTTAAAGGTGTCGTTTATGTTGTGGGTGCCCAAGTTCCTGAACGACTCTCTCGTTGCATGCCTTTGCGCTTTGTTGATGACACCGCTGTTCGATGCTCTAATCCGCCTGTCGATACTGGCCAGAGCGCTCCAGTCGTCCTTAAACTGTTGCTGCAGTAAAGCGATGTTGTTCCTATGAATCTGGGCGCGATACGCGTCGTCTTCGTTGTAGCACTCGTAGGCTCGAACGTACTGATTGGCCTTTTGCGTATTACACAGTAACAGCTCTGCAACCGCAAACGCATTGGGCACCCTGTCGTCCATGAGCTTGATGCCCAGATCCACTATCTCGCACATTATCGGCTCTTCGATCCCGCAGGCCACGTGTTTCGGGGTGTAGTTGCACCAGTTGCTGGCGGGAGGGCTCACCTGTTTTAGGAACGCGGTAAGCGCGGGGTTGGTTATCTCCTGATACAACTCGGGTCCGGCCAGGAAAGTCTCTCTGCCACTGAGCTCGTTTAGCAGTGTGTAGCAACACTGCAGCAGCTCTCCGCTACCTTTCACACAGGAGTATTTCAAGGCTCTGCAAAAGCGTGCGGTGGTAGATACGTATAACGTTTGCTTGTCCTTTTGCTGGTCCCGCAACGAAACCACCGCTGTCATGTTACCTCGCTTTCGACCCAACACGCGTCCCGTGCGTCTGAAGTACACCGTTTTCGCCACGCCCGCGTGACACGTGAATCTCGACAGATCGCATATCACGTCTTCGTCCGAAAAACAGTCCACGCTTGCCTGTCGTTTACTGGCTTGCAGATCGGCTGACTCTGCGTCCAGTACACAACACATGGGTTCCACATCAGCAACCGTGTCTCCGCCTGCCCCACACGTCTGCGTAGCAGACGTTCGATCCTTGTCCTCTCCGCTGCGTAACAACTGAATCGGCTGTATCTGCTTGAACGATGGAGTGAGAGCATCCGGATGAGTGGGGACTTCTAGAGACATGTCCCAGAACTCATATCTATCGCCCGTTATATCCTTCAACAAGTTTAAGCTTTGGACACCCGGGACGATTAGGACCTGCTGCATGAAATAAGCAGCGCTCCCGCTCATCAAATTCACCGTGTACGTGCCCAACATCGATCTGGGTTTGTCGCAGAACCGTAGCTCTAACTCCTTGTCCGTATGGGACCACATTGTGACGACCGGGATGACAACGTGGTCCTCTGCGGCGGACTTCAACGCTGTAGAGGGTATGTAAAAGAGGGTGTAGTTTTTCAAAGCCAACATTAGCTGTTTCATACCGGCCTTGTCTTCGGTCGACATACATTCCAAGCCATCGGCTCGCAAGTCCATAATATCCATCAGAGCAGTCAAAAGCGACTTGGAAGGGTTTTGTTTGAACGGCCGATGTCTTCGATCACCATGTCTCTGATGATTTTCCGTGTCGTCTTGTGTTGAAACGCTTTGCATTTCTCAGATAACATCGACTCTTTCGCTGTCATGGCTTCGGCTACCTGGTCGAATAAACCGACGGTGTCGGCGCATGTGAACGCCTGGCTGTCCTTTTGTGCATCTGAGTACCAGGCAGGCTTGTCGGTCACCACGAACCGCATATTCGCCCGGTGGGTGAGTGCTCGCCGGCTACGAGACTTGTGTTGGGTTCGCAGGTGTTTACCGCGCGCTCCGATGTGCAAGGGAAAAGTTATGTCGTCCCCCCCCCCGCTTTACGCTGTCTCTCCGACTGAGATGTTTCCAATTGCTGCTTGGGATAAGCTCCCTCCTTAGCTTCAACTCCTGTGAAATGTCTCTTAGTCACAACAAAACGTTCCACATAGTGAGGTGAAACCCCTTTGACTCAGACCAAACCTCTCCCAACTCAGAGTGTACATGCCCTCAACCTTGGGCAAATTGTGTCCAACCCACAGTAGATTCCTCCCCAACGCATTCCTATCCGACCCACAGCACTTTCTTCGCCGACCCACAGCACTTTCTTCGCCGACCCACAGCACTTTCTTCGCCGACCCAGCACACTTCTTGTTCAACTCACAGCACTTTCTCCGCCGACTCACAGCACTTTCTCCGCCGACTCACAGCACTTTCTCCGCCGACCTACAGCACTTTCTCCACCGACTCACAGCACTTTCTCCGCCGACTCACAGCACTTCTTGCTTTGCTGACAACAGCTTTGTTGCCGAGGCAGAGTAAAAGTCACCAAGTTAGTGTGCCACTCCCAGACCACAACCCGCTGAACTAGGCCTCGTGCTGCTTGTAGTGTTTGCAATTTCTCAGTGCTAGGCATTTAACTACGGCCTTTGTGAAGCATGGACGTCGACTGGATTTCCACATTACAAACGCGCGCAGCTCGCCTGCGTCTTAAAGTTGTGTATAGGGAAAGTGTAACCGGTGTGAAACATAGACTGGTCCACGTTGTCGCCGTACACGTGGAGAATGTTGCAGATCTCAAGGCCACGGGCCGTGGTTCGCAAAAGAAAGTGGCCAAACACAGAGCAGCTAAAGAGCTCTATGCGTTACTACAGGACAGGATCGACCGGCAAACGGCTTCCGAGGTCACCAAAAACAAACCTTTCCAAGAGCAAATCGACGACAACACACCCAAGTGTAGCAGCCCCTTCCACGAGTCCTTGGCACTTGATACTACACAAAAACAAACTGACCGACGACCATCCGAGTGTGAAGGAAGTCAACCCGACCCCGACGACTGCACAGAGACACCTCGGTCACAAGAGCACTACCCTCACCAGTCTGAGAATCACATTGGACAACTGCAGGTGTGTCAGGTTGCTTGTGTATTTACACACACCGTTACAATTGCAAATATGCTATAACACATCGCCTCTTTCAACAGGAAATCTGCCAGCAGAACAAGTGGCCATTGCCCAAATACAACTTTGGCATTACAGAGGGTCTCGGTCGGTACGCATGTCAATGTCAACTCACTATACCCCTGGGCATCCATGCCGATGGCGCTGACTTTGCAGTAGATGCCAAGACTGATCGCGTTCGTACACGACTACACGGTGGGCAACACGCTGGGCATGCGCGAGGTTGCATGCCACATCCATAATAACATAAATCGTGGTACTAGTGTAGTAATTCATGACTTTGTGTTTCATCGCTATAGGCATGGCAGACTCTAAAGGAGCGGCTAAACAAGCTTCGGCTGGAAACACTCTCCTTTGGCTTCACGGGCACAAGCTCATCTAACAATCCAGCCGCATACACCATGTCGAATAACAGCACGGTGTGTACCCATCACCGGGATATGTGGTGTACATGGTCTATGATACTTGTAATGATGGTGTCTGTCCTACTTTTTGTGTATGGTGTGTACTGCATGTGTACGCTTTGTGTCGAAAGAAATAGACACAGGCGAATCATGAGGTTTCATAGCACTCGTATATAATTTGTGTGAGACATGAAATAAAGACAAACATTGTCACATTACATTGGTGCACGTCGTCTTATTTGCACACACTCATAATAAAGAATACACAAAAAGTACAAAGAATGCTTGTTCCTCGTCCCCGGGCTCCTCGCGCGGTTCTGCAGTGTCAGTCTTGGGCCGTCTTGTGATGATGTTTCAGCAGTGATTCCGCTTGCTCGGTTACCACGGTCATAACCGATGGAGTCTGCGGCCCAACGACAACCGTGTGTCCACCGTCACAGCACTCATCGTCCATTGAACAGGTGGTGGGTTTGTACACGGCAGTGTACACTGCGGTGCCATCCCCAGGTTTGTAAATGTACGAAGAGGTTCGTCGTTCGTACAGTTTGTAGCTGATCAGTGCCAATCCCAAAACAATGAAAACAGGAGCCGCTATAACCGTGGCCTTAAGCCAGTCCTCGTTCTCCGTCCACCACCAATATGGGATATTGTCATTGTGACCGCTCATGGTTGGTCGTGTAATGTGTGGTATTAGACAAAAATCACAGTCTTGCACAAGGAGGGTCAATGTGTATAAGAGCTTGTTTTTATTGAAAGCATCATTAGTAATGAGATGTATGCACAGATACATAGGAGCGGTACAACATACAATCAGTGGTGCCTTTTCACAAGTCCGACATTGTCTCGGAAGAGATCCGCAGATAGACCAGCAGATCCCTACGGCCCAAAAGGTTCAGGATTACAAACATGACACACTTGTAATATGTTTGCCAGTAGTTCACAATCTTGGGGGCCAGATCGTAGATGCTCTTGTTTTCCATCCAACCACGTGGAATGTGCCGACACTCGCGACTATCCAAAATGTCCCAAGTGAGAAGCATTTTAACCCTACGGATTTCACTGTCGCTGAGTTCACACAGCAACTGGCAAAGCATGTGCTTCTCGTGAACGTAGTCGATGTCTTCCAGAATCAGTTGGGTTGGACATGTCACATTGTAATGTTTGTCATATTTCAGCGCGTCGGCGTTCGCGGCTTGGAACAAAGCCTCGATTGTTTGTCTTGCCACATCGTTGCCTAAATGCTGACAAAGGAGTTCGATCAGACACTCCGGGTGCCCATCGGTCTTATTGTCGCATTTCTCCAAGACGCGTTTGATCTCTTGATGCCGGGATTCGTCGACGAGCCCTGTGTCTTGGCTGAGCATTCTCACCAACCACCGAAAAGCAGACGGTTCTTTGTTCAGGTAATAAGATATACGGAAGTCCCATGATAGTTCCATCTCAGAATACGAGAAAATGCAGCCTGGCCTGTTGAGATACTATTTTCTTTCAAGAGTGACTGCTGTGAGGCGACACTGAATTCATATGTAACATAAAGTCGCTTTGACCCAGCCGACCTACAACACGGGACCCGCCGACCTACAGCACGGGACCCGCCGACCTGCAGCACCGAGCTGTCCAGGCTACAGCAGTTGCTTGTTGTACAGACGACAGGAGACATGATGTTTTGTTGAAGTGCAGAGTAACTTTTTATTGATATCATTGTCATTTTATTTGTCTTGCCACAGGCAAACTCACCCGTGTCTTTTGTAGATTACACTTGGATTTTTTTTTCACAAAAGAAGACATAAGTGTATAAGCACCAAAAACTCCACAGGTGCCCTTCTTCAAACCAGAATGCACTATACATGAGTATAAAAACAAAACAATTACAATATGAGACCCAACACCAGTAATATACGCGTTTGAACATAACACGTTAGGCACCAAGTGAGACACATTCCCTTGAGACACATTTCCTTCAGTGTACCGTTATCTTCATCATTTATACCAGATACACATTGGTAAGAAAGACTTCATAGTTACAACACGTGTGCATGTATATCAAAAACCATATGAAAACATGAATACAAAAAAAGTACAGTAAGAAAGACTTAGCTTCATGGTTTTTCAACACTTCTGTTACACAGAAGTGTCAAGTGTATGCCCTGTGATCGTTAGCAGTAAAGTAAAGCTTCGGTTGTATTTCAAATCCCACGCCGTGGTGACATCCAAACTCTTGTCTGATGTCAATTTTGACACCCCCGTCTAAATCATTTGGAGGGTAACTGAATAGTTGCTCTGGGTATCTGTGGTCGATGGTGTAATGTAAGTCTGTCTGTGCTCTGCGTTGTGTAATCGCAGGCGAGAACACGGACAAGGCTAAACTTTTAGCTGCCAGCGTAGAGATGAAATGCGCAAAGGTTGAGCTCTCGGAAGGCATACAGTCAAACACAACCTCAACGACATCTTCATCACCTTTACCATAGTGTACGCGAATCCATCTGTGTAGATAATATAGCATGGAGTTGAACACATTAGACGACGTCAACTGGCGTACTCTCTGGTCCGTTCTGTCTGTGATAGGCAGAACTTCTGGTAAACCAGTGTTGGGTTGCCCTGAGCACCACACGGCCAGTATAGTCTGGTCGACGAACACAAAACAGCACCAGTGGAAATGCAGACCGCCCATGTTCACATCGAACAGTCGTGGCGTGTACACATCGGGTGACAACATGAGTTGCGTGTTAGGCGCGTGGCAACCCACGGCGATGTGATCCCAAAAGCCCGGAATGTGTGGCATGCACACAAATCTGTAGGCCATCACCTCCGGCATGGGCGAGTTCAGCCAGTACTTGAAAGCCATCTCGTCTTGGTTGTTGATTAATCTCTCGAAAGCTGGAAAGACAAAATGTTCAAGTGAGCCTAGTGTGCTATTGTGTGAAACCATGCAGTGTATGTGTGTGTGTGCAGAACCAACCATTTTTCAGTTCGTCCACAGTCGGAGCACTGCAGTGTAGATGCATGATTGTCTGCACGCCTTCGTCCCCGCCGGTCCTGAAAGCAGCCGTTTGATCTAGCTCTAGATCCCACTTCGCGTGTGCCACGCTAGCTAGCTGGTTGACAGTGACATTGACAATAGCTCGCCCCGACCGCACTTTGTGTATAGCACACCCTTTGTGTTTCGTGTAGCACACAGAGCATATGACACACCCGCAGACACACTGCAGGGGTCTGTTTAGCTTAATCGCATAGTCGACACAGAGCACAGTGGCGTTGAACGGACATTCACACACTGTACATTTGACGGCTTTGGTAACTATTTCCAGTATAGACTGGAGTGCGTCGCGGTATTCTCCGTCTTCTGGGTTTATGTGGAGTGTCGCCGGCTGCGGTGGGGCTACAGCTGGCATACTAACAGGCGACACGCGTTCGTAGGTATCTACTGCTGCGTGTACTAGCATCGTGTGTTCATTGGTATAGCTCAGCTCGACCGAGGCTGACTTGGCTCCCGCAGCTATTGCGACGGTGTCGTCCTTGCGATCTGAAACACTAGAGTTGCTGTATATCGGGGTGTTGTTGTCATTGTTTTTGTTGTTGTAGTACCCATGGCCCGTGACAGCTTCTCCGTTATGTGATGATGCCAATGACAACACATCGTTGGGATCTGGTACGTATTGCCCATTGCTGCTTCTGTTGCTGTTGTCCATCCACGCTCTTGCCGGGACAAACCCAAGGTTGTCGTCACTATTGAATGCATTAACGTAATCTGCAGACTCCTGGGCTATCGCCATGTCCCCGAACCTATTTTGTACACAAACACAGTGTACGAATTAGATGTGAGTATTAGAAAGACGATTGATGTACACACAGACTGTGGGACCCTCGCCATGTAGATAATATAGTACACACTTACATTGTTACATGAACCCCACTCGTCTCCCTGCTTGTCACGTTGCCTTTGAATCTTGGGGGGCTGGTGCTGTGTTGTTGCATTACACCCTGATATAAAACAACATTGTCTGCTGTCGCTAGGGCCTGTACATCTGTGTTCAGAAAGTCATGTATATCGTTGCCGGTTGCGTCGTATGTGGGGAGTGTGGTCGTCGGTGGTTTCTTTGTTACTGCTGGTTTGTCGTTGCCACAGTGTGGGTGAGGCAACCCGCTGTTGTTTTGGTATTTTGGTACCTCATCTTGCAGCTGTTCTGCGGGCTCATCACTTGTGTCCTTTATAGTAGTGTTACACATGTTTCCCATATACTGTAAGCGCACAGCCATAGCAGATGAGGAATCGGAGTCAGCAAAGGGCAACTGCGAGCTTGTTTCGCTCGGGCATAGGGGCTCCGCTTCTCCAGGCTGGGCAATGGATATCAGATGCCGGCACGCGTTGCTTGCTTCGTTTGCGTCTGGGGACTCCGCTTCCCTAGGCTTGGCGGTGGAACGCAGATACGAACACGCTTCGGTGATTTTCTCTAGGGCTGTGACAGCAGGCGTTTGGATGGATTCTTCTACTTGTACTGAGGCAACACCCCGAGATTTCATATCTTGCTCTTGGTTGTCGGGTAAAACATGAAGGTCTGGCGTTGTTTGTTGTGTATTAAGCATAGGATTTTCACCATTGGATATTTCCTGACCCTTCACGACACCAGGCTTGCGCTTTCGTTGAGGAGTTGTTCTCGCTGCCTGCCCGCGAGCCCTATGCTTGTGGTGTGGCGTTTGCATCGCCGTTCGAGGGCCAGGAGGGGTGGAACGGCTGTGCGTTTCACCTGATATCGCTGGAGATGTGACCTTAGTTTGGGTCGTGATGGCTGGCCGTATGTTCTGTTCTGAAGCGAGTGCACTGTTGCCGCTTTGAGGCTTGCGGTGGGTGTTGCGTTGATTAGACATTTGTTTGCGCGGCAAGACACCGACTTGCTCCTGCGTACTTCTACCAGATCCTTTTCCACCACCATGAACCTGTCTTGATGTTGTTGCCGTTGTTGTTGTTGTTACCACGGTTGGATATCCTTTTCCACCACCATGAACCTGTCTCGATGTCGTTGCCACTGTTGGAGATGACCCTTGGCTGATGACTGTAGTAGTAGCAGCAGGACTGGCCTGTTTCACGGAGGCTGCGCATGGGCTGTTTAATTTATGTTCTTCAGGTAATGCCACCTCGCCTTCCGAGTCCGATGAGTCCGATGCCGACGAAGCAGATGACGCCGTGCATGATCCAGATGAACTCGAGTCGGATGACCCGGAGTTACACGATTGTGTATGACTCGCACTGGAATCGGATGATGAAGCATCATCGGCATCGCCTTCTTGGTCTACTCGGTCGTTCATCAAAGAGTGTCTTTGGATCTCTGCGTTTCCTTCCTCCTGAGGCGCAGCTCCATTATACTCCGTGTTGTGTGTAAACCTAGTGTTGTTGTTGTCTTCGTCGGAGTCGTAGTCTACGGAGTCAGGGGTGCGCGTGAGTTTAGCATTCCTCCATGGTCTTTTCACACTGCTCCTTTTTACTCGCGGTGGCGTTTGCTTCGGACTCGGCTGTCTCGATTGAGGTGGTTGTGTTGGCACAGTGTGTGAACTACAAGGCTGCTCTTGGTCGATAGCGCGGCGTCTGATGTCTTGTGCATCGAGCCCAGTGGAACTGAGAGGCGCGCGTTGTAAGGTGATGGGCTGTCGTTTAACCCGGGGAGGCTTTGGTTTGTAATGATGCGGTTGAGCAGCCTTAGCTGGTGGGTATGAGGTGTCCTTCTGCCTATTGCTCCGATTCCTGTCTTGTCCCGCGGGCTTATTGCTGAAGCGACTTGGTGTGACATCCAGACGCTTGTGTTTATACCCAGTCCTAGAATTTGACATAGGTGTGGTATTGGTATCCCGGGACATAAGGCGCTCACGGCAATCGGCAGCTCCTCTGTCCAAATGAAGGTGTTTTGCTTGGGGGTGTTGCTCTTGGTATCTAGACGAAACCGTTTGGTTGCTGGCCACATTGGAGCGCCTCTGTTTAGCTGGGGTGTAGAATGGGCGTTCCTGCCGCGAATGGGTGATATTCACAGTTGTCGATTCTCTCAAACCTGGGTTCGTGGGACCGCACGGTCGGCTCGCTTTGTTGTGTATGCGATGGTTCTTATTATTCTCATATTCCCTTCGCCGCTGCACGTTCTGAAGCACAGAGGGTATTACTGGTGGCCGTAGGGATCGAGACCGTTCGCCGTCGTAGTCTTGACGCCATTGATATAGTGGATAGTACTCTGTCATGTTCCCCAGTGAAAACGAGCTGCAATCCTCTTGAGCACGGTGTTAGCAGATACGCTAAGCATCTGTATATATACACAGAGAGCGAGAGATACAAGTCATGGATGGCACTCCTCCTTCCCTAATCCCGTGTACAGTTGAGAGGGCAACGCCTTTGTAAATCCAGAGAATACACACGTCCAATTATCTTGTCGCTGGCACAGCACCACACAGCTTAGATTGATCTGGTGCTATTAGTCACAATGCACAAGTGTTACACCCTACCCTGAGACTGATATTCCATCACACTATGCAAACACACAAAGTGATTACTTGTGAAACATGTATTATGTTCACGCTTCACTAATGGCAAAGTGGCCGACCTGCAGCACCGGGCCAGCCGACCTGCAGCTCCGGGCCAGCCGACCTGCAGCTCCGAGCCAGCCAACCTGCAGCACCGAGCCAGCCGACCTGCAGCACCGAGCCAGCCGACCTGCAGCACCGAGCCAGCCGACCTACAGCTCCGAGCCAGCCGACCTGCAGCTCCGAGCCAGCCGACCTGCATTTCCGAGCCAGCCAACCTGCAGCTCCGAGCCAGCCGACCTGCAGCGCAAAGCCAGCCGACCTGCAGCTCCGAGCCAGCCGACCTGCAGCGCAACGCCAGCCGACCTGCAGGTCGGGAGCCGCCGACCTATAGCGTAAAGCTGGCCGCCTCAGGCTGTAGATTTCTCTGCAACTGAGGTAGAGATAAACCCTTCCCAGCCGAGGCAAAACACTTCAGGGTCAACTGTGCTCTGGATACACAGGCTACCTAGGGGGATAAGTGTACAAGGTTTTGACTCGTACCACTCAAACACAGATGGCACGATTACACGTTACGGTAGCAGTTCTCGTGCTTGTCATCGCCGGAGCATGTGGCGGGATTGTCGACCGAGGATCTCTGCACGTCGCCATGCTCACAGGTCTGAACACACACCCTACCATACGACAGGTGACAGTGTACGATCCACAAAAGTCAATCACTAGGTGGCGTTTCGGGTATAGAAGTCCCATGTTGAACTCCGACGATCCGGCGTGGATGGAGTTACCCATCGGACCTCTGTCACGTTGTGCCGAGAGGGTTTACCAGCTGGCTGAATGTGAAACGCCCCAGCCGCCGGCTCGATTCACCGGACCGCCACAGAGCATCAAGCGTGGCGCGATGCACAAGTTCTAACGGCCATTTCATTCATATAACGAACGGTTGTTTATTTCTATCAGGAGGGCCCTGATCTAATGTTGTGTGTCCGCTGTGCTCTGCGTACTCCATCTTAATGCTCTTGATTTTTGTGTTTTTCACATGTGAACTAAATAAAAAGAAACCTGTACTCAATGAGCGTGGTCTTAGTTCTTCTTTATTGTGAAGCAGAGACAACAAGCGAATGCGCTGGATGATCAACGGCATTTTTATTCATACATGACAACACAAAGCGTGTTATAATATCAGGATCACAGTACCACGAACAGCCATCGCTGGCTCAATGGTTATGTCTAAAATGTCGCTAAATGTAACGTTGCAAAGAGTTAAACAGGAGTTGTGTAGCTCTTAGTTTACGGTGTATGCTTTTCTGTCTGTGTCCAGGTGAGATTCTGGTGGTTGGTTCGAATCTTCCCACCGTAGCCGCTCCGGGTGACACTGTGGTGCTGCCGTGTCACCTGGAGCCCACGTTCGATGTCCGGGGTTTGACGGTGGAGTGGTCCAAACTCGGCCTCAAACCTGACCCGTCCGACCGGCTCAGCCGAGTGGAGTACGTTCACCTATACAGAGACAAGACGGAGGTTCCCGACATGAAGATCGCGTCGTACGTCAGGAGGACGGAGTTGTTTGCCGACGACATGAAACACGGGAACATTTCCCTGAAGATTACGAATGTGTCGGAGGGAGACGCAGGCAGATACCGCTGTTTCGTACCAAAGCTACAGAGTCGGGTGAAATTTGCGATCGTCGAACTTGTAGTTGGTGAGAGCAAACGTTTTTGTTGATGGTGTTGTGTGGTGCCAAACTCACTCAGGCTACAGTGTGGTGACGAGCGTTGACTTTTTGTTTTGTCATTTAGATTCAACACTTGTCAGAAACTCGACAACAGAGACACCGCTGCAAACTCCAACAACTGCAGATCACCGAGACGCTACTCCAACAAACGGTGAGACCAACACTCAAACCTTTCTGTGTACAATTCACATTTGGCCCTTTGTGTGTATGTATTTGCGGTGACCTTGTTGCTTTGTCTACATCAACAGATCGAACCAGGAGCCATGTGATTGTAGCTGTAGTCTGCATACTACTTTTGGCTGTTGTTGGCTTTGTTGTATATTTTTCTCGTCCCATCTGCTCATGGTGGGCCGACATTCAACGCATTAGCGTTTTAATGCCACATGTTCCTCGTACTACATGAGGTATTACAGTTAGGACAATAGCATCAGCCCTGTCACTTACTGTGTTACTTGTTTTGTTTTATGATCTGTGCTGAGAGTATATGTTGTAATGTCAATGATGATGTACTTTGCGATCAATGTATCCGTGTACCTTTGTGTTTCCTGAATTGAATAAAGTGTATATTTTGTAGTAATATCACAGTGTGTCTCTTACCTATTATTGCTATCAGACATGTACTCAATAACAACAAACACGAGTAGTTCCACGGTGGATTCTTTATTTGTTGTACATAACAAAAACCCAACACATTATTACTGTTAAGTGACAAAACATTTGTGTTTGGTTTGTGTGGCAAACACTAGAGCTGTCATGGTCCGACAGGCTTTGCCTGGCTGCCTGCCCGTGCGTTATTGTGTGCATGTTGCGCTCTTCCTTTCTCTCCCATTTCTCTCTCTCTCTCTCTCGCTCTCTCTCTCTCGTAAACATGGTTGTTTACCTCCGAGCGGTGACGAGCATTCCCGAGAGTGTTCCCGCGCTGACCACACCTGTTGTTGATCGGAGCCGACCAGCTGTAACTAATTAACCGCCATCTCCCGGGCTGCCTTCTTAACAGGGCGATCGAGCTTCAGTCAGCGCTGGATCATTGTGTGAAGCACGGTAGAGCAGCACGGACGGTTTTTTGTGGCAGTTAATGTTGAAGCCGAGGTTTGCTTAGTGACTCTGCGTGTGTTTGTGTGTTTGCCGCTAGGTGGAAAACGGAGAGAGAAGATCACGGGAGCTGGACTGCCTTTTGGGATTTCTGTTGGAAGGAGTCACTACGTGTGTTTTCACTTCATGGCCACGAGCACTGCTAGGAGGAGAAGGAGGAGACCACACCGGGGGACCCCGTCACTACACATATATTTATTGAACTGCTGCACCTTTACCGCACTGTAAATAAATCCACTGTCTTTTCCCTAAGGGGTCCTGCATTCGAGTCCTGTTTTCTACACCTACCCTGACAGAATGATCCAGCCAGCATTGGACTCGGCGGACTCCGATTCTGTACAACGGGAGCTATCTCTTCAGGCGGACCTATTGGAACGACATGAGAAGATGCTTCAGCATATTTCTAAGGAACAGGGCGCCCTGCTTCAGGTAGTAACGGAACTCAAAGGTATGTGGCAATCTCCTGGCCCAGCAGCAGCTAATGCTTCACCTCAATTACCCTCCTTAAGCGTTGCGGCCGCCTGCCCTCTTCCTCCCTCTCCACCTCCACCCATGCGTGAGCACACTTTACCTGTGCCTGAAAAATTTTCAGGGGATTTAGATAAGTGTAGGGGCTTCTTAACTCAGTGTGACTTGAGTTTTCGCCAACAGACTCGCGCCTATGCTACCGACGGTGCCAAGATTGCCCTCATGGTGCAACTCATGACTGGGAGAGCCCTGAAGTGGGCTCAGGCAGTGCTGCGCTCCGACCCCAATATTTCTTATCCTGATTTTCTGACCAAGTTCCGCAGTGTTTTTGATAAAGGTTCTAATCCGGATGCAGCTGCTCACCGTTTGTTTTCTTTAAGACAGGGCAAAAAGAGTGTGGCGGATTTCTCTGTGGATTTTTGGATCCTGGCTGAGGAAACTGGCTGGGAGGAAAAAGCACTTCGGGGGGCGTTTCTCCATAGCCTGAATGAAGGACTCAGACGTGAGTTGGCCACCAAAGAATTACCTAAATCGTTGGATGCTTTGATTAATTTGTGTATCAGCCTTGATGACCACATGCGAGAATACGGAGGGCGGGCTGAAGGAGCCCGCTGGGCAACAGGGAGCCCGGGTGGTTGGCTAAGCACTTCTTCTGATGGAGGAGGACAAGGGGAGCGTGAGCTTGAGGAGACGGAGGGGGAGCCGATGCAGCTAGGGCGAGCTACATTCAACAAGCCGGGGTGGAGGAAGAAGCGCCAGATGGGTGAGTGCTTTGCATGTGGAAAGAAGGGGCACTTTGCAGACTCATGCCCGTCTCGGCTAAAAGATTCGGCCTGTCAGTAGCGGTGGGGTTACTGATGGGTGCGACAGGAGATGTGTTACCCCACCTCAGCTGCCCCGCCAAGCTTATCTTTCAGTCCATGACTTATTCCTGTAATGCACTAGTGGATTCTGGCGCGGAACAAAGCTTTATGGACGAGACTTTAGCCAGGAGATTGGGGGTCCTGCTTGTTTCCCTGCATTTTCCTTTACATGTGTCTGCCCTCAATGGGGAAGTGCTGGCCAAAGTCACGCATCGCACGCATGAAATCACGCTGGTTCTTTCTGGTAATCATGTTGAAAAGATAAGTTTGTTTCTGTTTAAGGCACCTGGTACTCCATTGGTGTTAGGTTACCCGTGGCTTCAACGTCATAACCCTCAGATAGATTGGGCCCAGGGTAGTGTGGGGGGATGGAGTGAGTGGTGTCACAAGCAGTGCTTACGGTCAGCTGTTCCCAATCTGACGCCGACTGTGGCGACGGACTCTGTCTGTACTCCAGATCTCTCTGTTGTTCCGGCTGAATATCATGATCTAGCTAAAGTGTTCAGCAAGAGTTTGGCCTCATCGCTTCCGCCTCACCGACCTTATGATTGTGGCATTGATTTGCTTCCGGGAGCTACACTGCCCTCCAGCCGCCTGTACAGCCTGTCCAAGCCTGAGCGCGAGTCCATGGAGCGCTATATCACCGACTCACTTTCCGCTGGCATCATTCGACCGTCCACTTCCCCGCTTGGGGCAGGATTCTTTTTTGTTGAGAAGAAGGATAAATCCCTTCGTCCCTGTATTGACTTTTGCGGTCTCAACAAAATAACCATCAAGAACAAATATCCTCTCCCTCTGTTGGCGTCCGCGTTTGAGTTGCTCCAGGGAGCCACCATTTTTTCTAAGCTGGACCTTCGCAATGCCTATCATTTGGTTCGTATTCGAGAAGGGGATGAATGGAAGACTGCGTTCAACACGCACTTGGGCCATTTCGAATATTTGGTCATGCCTTTCGGTCTTACCAATGCTCCGGCAGTGTTTCAGGCTATGGTGAATGACGTGCTTCGGAATTTCATTAACCACTTAGCTTTTGTGTACTTGGATGATATTCTCATTTTTTCCAAGACTCATGCGGAGCATGTTGAACACGTCAGACTGGTCCTTCGACGGCTGTTGGAGAATCGCCTGTTCGTCAAAGGTGAGAAGTGTGAGTTTCACGTCCCGACAGTGTCTTTTCTGGGGTTTGTGATTGATCGGGGGCAGTTGAGAGCAGATCCTGCTAAAGTCAAGGCAGTGGTAGAGTGGCCTGAGCCTGGGACCCGGAAGGCGCTCCAGAAGTTCTTGGGCTTTGCGAACTTCTATCGTAAGTTCATTCGTAACTTTAGCACTGTGGTGTTGCCGTTGACTGCTCTCACTTCTCCTAAACTGCAGTTTGTGTGGTCGCCCCGGGCCCAACAGGCTTTTGCGCAACTGAAACTGTTATTTTCGTCTGCCCCCATTCTCGTTCACGCAGATTTGTCTCAACCCTTCATTGTGGAAGTGGACGCATCGGATTCTGGTGTTGGAGCGGTCCTTTCTCAACGAGTGGCCGGTAGACTCCATCCCTGCGCCTTCTTCTCCCATCGTCTTTCCCAGGCGGAGCGTAATTATGATGTTGGGGATCGGGAGCTCCTGGCAATCAAGTTGGCCTTGGAGGAATGGCGCCACTGGCTGGAGGGGAGTGTGCATCCGGTGCTGGTCTGGACGGACCATAAGAATCTGTCGTATCTGCAGACGGCCAAACGCCTCAACGCCCGGCAAGCCAGGTGGGCCTTGTTTTTTACTCGTTTTGATCTCGTCATCACTTACAGGCCAGGGTCGCGTAACGCCAAGCCGGATGCCCTCTCGCGCCAGTTTGCTTCCAGTGGGGAGGAGGAGGAGAAGGAGGAGAGGACTATCATCCCGGCCGGCTGTGTGGTGGGTGCCGTGACGTGGGAGATTGAGAAGTTGATCAGGGAGGCTCAGCGACTAGAACCTGATCCCGGTTCAGGCCCAGCGGGCCGACAGTATGTTCCCTCGGCTGTCCGTGGCAAGGTCATTCATTGGGCGCACGCAGCTAAGTTCTCCTGCCACCCGGGTAAGAACCGTACCATCAAGTTTTTACAACGCTTGTTCTGGTGGCCTTCTCTGGCGAAGGATGTCCAGGAGTATGTCGCTGCATGTACCATCTGTGCTCAGAACAAGGTTCCTAGCTCTCCACCCTCGGGTCAGTTGCGGCCACTTGCTGTCGCCAGCCGTCCTTGGTCTCACATAGCGGTGGACTTTGTCACCGGCTTGCCGCCATCCTCTGGTAATACCGTCATACTTACCATTGTTGACCGCTTTTCCAAGGCAGTCCATTTTGTGGCCCTGGCTAAACTCCCGTCTGCTTTGGAAACTGCTAAACTCCTGGTCCGGCATGTTTTCCGTTTGCATGGCATTCCCCAAGACATTGTGTCGGACCGAGGGCCTCAGTTTACTTCCCGGGTGTGGAAGGAGTTTTGTGCGGAACTGGGGGCCCGGGTCAGTTTGTCTTCTGGTTTTCACCCGCAGACTAATGGTCAAGCTGAGAGGGCGAATCAGGAACTGGAGGCCATGCTACGCTGTGTCGTCTCATCTAACCAGTCCACTTGGAGCGAGCAGTTGGCCTGGGTTGAATATGCCCACAACGCCAGTACGTCAACAGCAACGGGAGTGTCGCCTTTTGAAGCCTCTCTGGGTTATCTACCTCCGCTCCTGTCCGTCATGGAGGGTGAGCTTGCCGTGCCATCTGTCCAACATCATATTCGTCGATGTCGGCGCGCCTGGAAGGCTACTAGGGCAGCCTTGCTTAGGACGGCGGAACGGAATAAGCGGTTGGCGGACCGCCGCCGCACTCAGGCGCCGGCTTACCAGGTTGGCCAGAGGGTGTGGCTCTCGACCAGGTACATTCCCCTTCGGACTGAGTCCAAGAAGTTGGGTCCCCGCTTCATCGGGCCTTTCCCTGTTCAGTCGGTCCTCAATCCGGTGACATTGAGGTTGTCTTTGCCCCGCACTATGCGGATTCATGATGTGTTTCATGTTTCTCAGGTGAAACCAGTCCGGACCAGCCCGTTGTGCCCGCCTGCTGGGTCCCCACCACCTGCCCGGATTATCGATGGCGCACCGGCATATTCCATAACGCGGATTATGGACGCTAGGCGCCGCGGTAGGGGCTTCCAATACTTGGTGGACTGGGAGGGGTATGGTCCGGAAGAGCGTTGCTGGGTGCCGCGATCCGCTATTCTCGATGACGCTATGGTGAGAGAATTCCGCAGGCGGCACCCGGACAAGTTTGGTCGGTCGCCGGGAGGCTCCCGTTAACGGTGGGGTACTGTCATGGTCCGACAGGCTTTGCCTGGCTGCCTGCCCGTGCGTTATTGTGTGCATGTTGCGCTCTTCCTTTCTCTCCCATTTCTCTCTCTCTCTCTCTCACTCTCTCTCTCTCGTAAACATGGTTGTTTACCTCCGAGCGGTGACGAGCATTCCCGAGAGTGTTCCCGCGCTGACCGCACCTGTTGTTGATCGGAGCCGACCAGCTGTAACTAATTAACCGCCATCTCCCGGGCTGCCTTCTTAACAGGGCGATCGAGCTTCAGTCAGCGCTGGATCATTGTGTGAAGCACGGTAGAGCAGCACGGACGGTTTTTTGTGGCAGTTAATGTTGAAGCCGAGGTTTGCTTAGTGACTCTGCGTGTGTTTGTGTGTTTGCCGCTAGGTGGAAAATGGAGAGAGAAGATCACGGGAGCTGGACTGCCTTTTGGGATTTCTGTTGGAAGGAGTCACTACGTGTGTTTTCACTTCACGGCCACGAGCACTGCTAGGAGGAGAAGGAGGAGACCACACCGGGGGACCCCGTCACTACACATATATTTATTGAACTGCTGCACCTTTACCGCACTGTAAATAAATCCACTGTCTTTTCCCTAAGGGGTCCTGCATTCGAGTCCTGTTTTCTACACCTACCCTGACAAGAGCGCTGAGTTTAGAAGTAGAGTGTACTCTGTTATGTTTGGGGCACGGGTACGTCGTCGACTTCTCCGTGGCTTGCACACAGAACAACCCCGTTCCAGTTTGCCTAACAGTCACAGGCAACCCCCACAAACCCATAAGTCGTTTAGCCTCATTCTCCACTCGTTCGCCATCAGGGCTGTCTTCGGCGATGAATTTGATTGCGGGCAACCCCTGGCGTTCTTTCAGTAAGTCCACGAATCGGTCACCCAGAAACGTGACATCGTCTGCGATGGGATTGGATGAAAGTCCCACAGAAAGAGAAAGATGATGGTCGAACCCAGACCCGGGGAGATTGACCTGGTCGTTAAACGTTTCTACGTATTCGAATCCGGTGCCTTGTTTGTAGCAGTTGGGTAATCGCACTGATTTTCTAAAGGAATACGGAGCCTTGTTAATGGCCGAACGCCTTGTCGTTTTGCGAGGCACGTCCGCGCTCAGCCGCAAACAGCGAACGTCGTTCTTTGAAGCGCTCCGCGTTATCGCCTTGCTCAGATCACACAGGCTGCAGGACCGTGTCTCCTCCGGGTACGAAAGTAACACGTAGCAAAGTGAGACCTTCTCCATTTCTTGCAATAACGGCCTGTACGCCTCTATGCCACGGACACTGCACAGTTCCACGGGCAGATACCATAGCATCCTAAGGCTCAACTTAGATTGCACGGACGACGATCTGATGTACACGGCCACTTTACCGATTGCTCTTGTGAGCTCCTTCAGGCTTACGCCATCAGGGCTATCGGTCTGTTTGGCCGTTGGTGCCATTGGCGTTACGTTCGCCATGGACAGTAACGACTCGGCTACCACCAACAACAAACTACTCGCCATCGCTCGGCTAACCTTGCGTCTCGTCGCGCAGTTGACCTTCACTGCCCCAAGCGGGGAAGTGTACCGCGCGTGACACGACGCGCAACACTTCATGTCTACATCTAGATTCAACCGAGTCACTGGTCTTCCGGGCAGAAAGACCTCGTTGTAACAAGGCCGAGTTGTCAGCTCGCTGAGGTGTCCTCTGGATGTTACAACGTAAGAATGCGTAGTCTTCCCGGTAGCAGGATCGACATTGTCCTCCATAAGCAGCACTGGGTTCACAGAGCCCCATTCTCTACGCGACGGCAGCGATCCAATCTGAGCCTGCGGTTCTCGTGTCACGCAGTACTGAATCAGATCGTTGAACGTGACACCTTGTCCCACGTGCACGGCGAACCTGTAAGGGAACGCCGCGGGCCTGTCCGTCAAAGTCCCCGGGTGGTTATTGATCCAGTGTATCGTGCCTTTGTGTTCCACCTGCTGCTCCAAAGGCGCGGTGTGAGAGGCCGTGTGTGTCGTTAGAAACGATGGACCGGGGGTTGTGGGGCGTTGGTGTATCCCATCGGTCGGTTTGACTTCCCGTTGCACCACTGAGTCTCTGTTCACAAAGGCGGCGCAGTCGGATGTAAGCGACTCGGACTTGCGATCGGCCTGCAGTTCGAACTTTAGCTCCGGTGTAACCCGAGTCGATTCAGCTGGTTCGTCTTCGCTACAGGTCACGTCTAGCGAGTTGTCTTTCACGTAAGGGTAATTCCATCGTTTGAAGGTTAGGTGGTCCAATCCCGTGACCGAAAGTCCATGCAAGGACTCGTGTTCACCAACACGCTTGTCCAACAGCCTTCCTTGGTTGATTACATCTTCCAGCGAAGGGGGGGCTGTGGTGTCCTTCTCCACATAGTACATGCTCATCATCCGGTTGAAAAGTGGGTAATGGTGCATTATATGGTACTTCCTGGTCAGCATTTCTTGTGTCGCACAAACAAACAGCGAATGCATGCGTTCGCCCAGGTCAAGTTCCTCGGTGTCATCGCGTTTAACATAATGCTCCAGGAACGTAGCACATTTTATTCCCTTCGACATACACCTTTGCACTAGCTCGCTGTCTGCGGCAGCCAACAAGGCATCAGCGAGAGGTTCTTGGAGCTCTATGTCATGGCCTGCCACACACTGACGACTCTTCAACCCGGGCACCGCCATGTCTCGCACAATACGTATTTGACAGAACGTGGTACGTTCCATGTCCGACCTCACCCCATGGACACGGGCGATTTCGTCTTTGTGTAAGGCTAAGGCCGAACTAGACGAATTCCACAGATGCCATACATTGGCCTCCGCTCCTCTTGTCAAGAAGCAGTGTTCCTGTAGAGTAGGTGCCGTCTCATCCGTAACAGCGGGCTCGGCGTCCAAGTCCATCGGTGCACTGTAAGGTTATGTTTGTGTAGCAACACAGCACTTACCGTGTGTACGCCACTTACCCGGATTTTATATATATGCACGTGTGGGTGTGTGAAGAAGAAGAAGAAGAAGAAGAAGAAGAAAAGCTTGCTTGAGAAAACAGAAGTGAGGTCAAGTTGACAAGGCATCGAAACGAACACAGCGATACTTACGTCGTTACTAGAAGCTAGGAAGTGGATAAACGCCGAGCCCTTGTACCCATCGCGAAATCTGTAGATCCTATTCTCGGGACTGCCATACACACCGACCGGTTTCTCTTCCTCCTTGAATGACGGTAACCTCTGCAGTTCTTCCATGGCAGATTCTACACCCAATCTCAACGTAGTGCACATGTGGTTATTTTGAGCCTGGACCATAACGTTGATGTCCAAGTGCAACAACACAGACGCTAGGAGCAGTCTCATCATCAGACTCTTGCCGCACTGCCTCGGTGCTAGGCAAAGCGTGTACGGATTTGCGTAACGCTCAAAGTCCTTCTCTATGTGATACCAGTGACTTTGCGTGGGTTTCGCGTGGTCGTACGCCTCGGATCCCAGGGGAGCTAGTCCGAGTTTGGACAGCAATGCGTGTTTGTACTTGTAGAGATTGTCGCCCAGTTGAGTGAGCGTAACACCTAACACCACACCTCGCAGGAGTTCAATTTGAAAGGGTTCCAGTCTCATGTCTTTGACTTGGAAATATTCAAACACCCGGTCGATCATGCTGCCGAATCTCCGCATGACAGCATGCGAGTCCTGCTTACTAAGGGCGTTGGTCGTTTGCAAAGTCCGCATTCTCGCTCGAGCTCCTTCTAAGCCGAGCCACTGTATCAAAAGGGCTTGCGCTGTGCGATTCGTGAGCAACTGCGTGTACTCGGCGATTGTTTCGGTGTGTTCCCGCTCCTTCTCGCTGTCTCTTGTCATCTTGGACAGTCTGATTCGGATACAGTCCACCGACACCCCGATCGGAGCTACTTGAGATGTAACGATGGGATCCCTGGCGAATTCTGTCAACAGCCACTGGGTATCCTCCACGTACGGGGACAACGCACCGCGGTGCAACATCGCCACAGCCGGAGAGTGTCGAGCAGACGGAAGCGAAAAGTATTTCGTCCAGAACGACGGCGTGGAACTCTGTCCCGCGCGACTTCTCGCGAATAGTCCTGCGTTGTGTCACACGGAAAAAGAACTGAGGTGTCCCACCAAGGCCTCTCTGATGCAGTTTGTCCTTCCGCATAAAATATACTTCAGATACTGCTGGTTATTTTCGGGTACACCTACAGACAACGGCTACATTTTCACCAACGGAGGGGATGCATTAACCGATAGAGATTTGGTCGAACGTAACAGAATCATGATGACAAGCGAGCTGCCCAACGACGTGGATCTCGAACGCCGGTGCGATCGGCAACCCAAGGCGCTCAGGGCCTTTTGGTTAACCAGCGAAGGCGATTTGGTGTACGTGACAAGTAGTTCAGAGGACATGAAATTCCGGTCGATTAGAGCTAGAAACCCGAGTGTGGCACTATCGCTGTGGACCAGCAATCCGGAGCTGTGTGGTCAAACGATGAGGGAGTCGGCGTCGGCCTATTCTAACCTCATCCGTATATGCGAACACGCTAGCGTGTCTAGCAACGGGAGGTTCTATAATCTGTATGCCAACTACCCGCTGCCCGTGCAGGGTGAACCGGACGAACTCGCTGGCTGCGAGCTACGCGTGTGTGAGGAAAGGGACGTGCGCGCCATTCAGATTCGCGACAGAGATCAGCTTTTGGTGTACCTCAGTCCGATGTACGAGAAATACTTTGACTTTATAACGGACCAGAACAACGCCGTTGACCTACGGGATCGAGTCGAGTCGCTTGGGGCTCGATGGTTGGTGGAACACGATCGTAACGAAACGTTGTTCACCTTGCGCGTAAAACACAACTGGTTCACAAGAATGTGCATCGGAGTCACGATGTTAATGGCCGCCATGTAGGCTAGACCGCATGTACCGATGAAACAGTACTAACACTCATCGGACAACTAGTCGTACACATGCTGTAACTCAGTGTATCCACGGTGGACATATATATCTAGCTTCACACCATGACGGAGCAGCTTAACCGAAAAGGAGCTTTGAGGATTAAGATGCGAGAACGTGACATGTGTGCCTTTGCCAGTTGGCGAAGTGCCGTCGTTGCCGGTGCGACTCCCTACTTCCTAAGCAGAACCCAATGCTTTTCTGCAATGGCTAAGCAGGAGCCAGGGTATATTGCCCTGACGCATGGCCCCGACGGAGACCTAGCCACGTTCGAGTTGTTCACTAAAGGCAAGGGGTGCGATAAAGGCAAGGGGTGCATCTGGAAATACATAGTCGACCCAGACGAGACATGTACAGGGTATGTCTTGTCTTCTGGCAGTGGGTCATCCACCGAACGGCTTGTGTTCAGGGATCCAGACGGGAAATGCGCCGAGTATGTCTTGTCTTCTGGCGTTGAACCCCCCGATCGCTTTGTGTTTCCAAGCATGGAGTCGCTCATGCGACATTGCAGAAAGCAGGCGATCGAGCGCTCGGTAGATAAAGATCACTACGACATGATCAGAGGCTTGGAAACAGCCGACCGAGATGCTTCGTCTCCTAGAGGGATCTGCGATATGATGGGAACCTTACAAGTGGCATCAGACTGCGACGATGCTTCCTATGACGGCAGATTGCGCCCGGTGACGCCAACGTTACCACCTCTTGTCAACAGAAAGAATAAACCCTCCCTCGATCGCGACACGCACGAGGATCGGCCTGCCGTTCGGAGATCGCTAAAGCCCCCGTCTCGTACTCGCGAACTAGAGGAAGGCTACCCCAACCGCCAGCGAGACGCCCCCCTGGGGAACGTGGTGTGTTGAGGACTGAGTGGACTGGCAGCAAGGAGTACGAGTGGTTGGCGGCGTATCGTGACTGAGAAAAGTGCCGCGGCGGGGAGCCCTGCAAGCCATTCCGAAGAAGACAGCACCTGTCAGCTGTCCTCCAAGCAAATGTCAAACAGAACCCGTCCCGTGTCTCGCAAGTGATTATGTGTCGATGATTTTCTGTGCTGACACTGACCTGTAAAGGATGGAATTTGCATGTTTTGTGCTTTGTATCACGTTTGATAATAAATGACCACCGTTGAACAACAAGTGGAATGTGTCCCATCTTTTGTATTTATTCTTGTACCGTTCAAACCATACAAATCATACGCATCAGTTACCAGACACGTTACTCGTACATTTTGTGACAGCTAGATGGTAGGTTAAGTATGAGTGCTTGGTTGTTTGTCTACATTTGTCCACCTGCAAAAGTATAACCATATCATCAAAAGTCAAAATGAAATAAGGCCTGAAGCAATGACACGGTCCACATTGTACACATCTCAAAGGCTTTATTCAAGAGGTTGCACGTAACGTATTATAGTACAGAGAAACATGTGACATTCTGCGTTCCGCCAGCAACAGAGACACCTCGACGATAACAACACAACTCTTGCTCCGTGTTACCACCAGGACACATATGCCACTGTACGACATCGTGGTCATACATGACATCGTGGTCAAAACACATATACCACTGGATGACATCTTCATCTTCCATTGCTTCCATCAGTGGCCGTAGGCGGTCGAGGGGTTCGCCACGCTCGTGTGCGAAACACATAGGACACTCCCTGGTGGTTTCGTCGAGACCCGACGGCGATTCCACTGTCCTAGGTCCATCGGACGCCTTTGAGCTTATACGGTCTGAGTCCGAGTGTTGTGTGGACGGGCCCCATCAGCCCCCCAAACCTGCGATTTGTCTGCCGTAAGTCGGTTGCATTCTCTGAAACACATTGTTGGTAAAAGAAAAACATCGTGAGGAAAAGCTCAATCCCACACTGCAGGTCAGCATCAACATTAAAACACACAAGGCCCTCTGTGTATGATAGTAACGGAGGGACTTATTGTAGTTTCCTTCTTGTGTAAAGCACCAGATGCCCTTGGTGCGATGTCCCACCGCAGCCTGCGAAGCTGACACGTATGAGCTCGGTGAAACACCAGGTGATTTGTCGCAGCAGCTCAGATGGATTTGCGTGTCCGGTGAAACGCAAGTCGCCCGTGTAAATTATATAGTCTCCGCGAAACATGGCGATCAGACCTTCGTAGTCATCCGACATGATGCTAGGGTACGTGAACATGAGACCCGATGCACCCTTGTAGCAAAGAACCGCATCGCGACAGGACAGTGCTTCGACCAAATCGTTGGCAGGTTTCACGTCTGTGAGATGCACCACCATTGCGGCAAATAGCTTCTGTGCTATGTAGTAATCCGTTACGCCGGAACGGCTCTCCACTGACAATATCTCAGGTATGGTGGGGAATGTGATCCCGTTAGCCTCGGTGATCAAGCTAGACAGGCAGCCGGCTCCGTGTTCGAAACACACCGGGGTGGTTCTCAGCAAAGCTGCTATGCTACCGCATATTCTCTTCCACCGATTAGCAGGATGCTTCTCATCGGGGTATTTGCGGCTGATCGCGATGCCGTCGCGAAGCAACACATGGTCACTGTGAGTGCATTGTGTAGGTGAACCCCAAACCAACCTGGAGTCGTTCTTCTCCATAGTTGCGAGCTGGGGTCTCGGAGCAAGTGCACCGTAAGCCATCCTCGCGTTCCATACATACAGCCAGCATATTCCTAGGTCGGCCACTCTCGACTTCTAGGTCGGCCACTATTGCGTCTAGGTCGGCCACTCTCGGCATCTAGGTCGGTCACTATTGCGTCTAGGTCGGCCACTCTCGGCGTCTAGGTCGGTCACTATTGCGTCTAGGTCGGGCGCTCTCGGCGTCTAGGTCGGCCGCGCTCGGCGTCTAGGTCAGCCGCTCTCGGCGTCTAGGTCGGCCGCGCTCGGCGTCTAGGTCGGCCACTGTTCATCATCAACATGGTACACAAAAACACACACAAACGTCAGTGTCTATGTACCGATAACATAGTACCAATTGATGTAAAGTACGCCGCATACACAAAATACATATACTATACACAATATTCAGTGGAAACAAACAGAACAGTGTGTACCGAACAAAACGTCTCTGTCAGCATTCTAGGTCGGCGGTTGCTCATTCTCAGTCGGTCCGACTCACTACACCGAACCCCTTCACAAGGGTATAAAGCCCCAAGACTCCTGGTGTGTTCGTCGATTGCAAGTGGGTTTGCTGGAAACATGTGGCAGTCAAAAGCTTGCGTTCGCGTGCTAGTCAGCCTGCTAGCACTTTGGCTGGAGTGTTGCAGCCAAAGTGCGATTGGCTACGCGGGTCAAGAAGAACTAGCTGTATTTGGAAAACTGTCTTATTCACTCACATTACCTGGCTATTTGGAAAGCCCTACTTCTGTCTTTCGAAAAAACGGTCACGTCGTCAGGCCAGCTAGCCACCATCTGTATGAAGTGACACACACTAGATTGGGGTACCAGATCACCATTCGATTTCTTACTTGCAACGACGAAGGGCGATATGTGTTTGGTGGGGAGAGATTCACTGTCATCGCCACGCCAATCGAGCGAGGTCTATATTATTACATGGCAAAGGCACGCTGTGGAACGGGAAGGACGCCGTGTAGCGTAACAGAAAGCACGGCAGTTATCACTCCGTTAGATGGAGTCGGCGCAATTTACACGTTTCACGTTGAGACTCCCGACATCTGGCGTGTAATAGAGATATGGAATCACACTATGAGCCCAACAGAAAGGCTGACCAGTGGCTGTTTTATAACCCCAAACGGTACGGCGTTTGTGGGGCGCGGCAATGTAAACTACAAGTATTTCATGTACACACGACGAAGCGCTAAAGCTGATCAGTCCTGTTCACAAGTCAGTCGGGCTCTCGAGGCTAATCCTGATGATACTCCAATCGATGGTCCTGCCACTGGGAGCACGGCAAAGGAATCCGAGCGCATGACACCGCATACCACCACTTGGTGTAAGTAGTATGCACATATGTACGCTACGATAACGGCACGGTTGTTGGATCGGGTGTCAAGTAAAAACAATGCACTCTTGTCGTCCTTAGCATATACAGACGACGACCACATTGACATACCCAAATTGGACCCCCTGCAGCCCGTGGACACCACCAAGGTGCAGCTGTATGCCATATTAGCCAAACGTAAGCCCGCCGAATGCCACACGTGTGTATGTTTGTGTAATATATAAACTACATGTCAGTTACCATGGTATATGTTCACAGTTGACAACATAGAAGCCACGATCAACAAAGTCAACGTGTGCTGTTCCAACGCCAGCCGCAACGGAGGACTCGACTCCAAAGTGTTGCTCGTGCCACTGCTTGCGTGTCTCTATATATGAACAACGATGCTGTTGGGGTCTGCTCGGTGTCAACATGTGGTATTACATTATATATGGACTCTGGTTGTATGCATAACAATCTTGTCTTCCACACAAATAAAACAAACATGACTGCACAATGACAAAGGGAGTACGATGCTTTATTGGATGAATGCACAAACATAAACACACATACATACGAGCGTCCTCACATCGCAACATAAATGCACACTAGTGTGCATTTCAGGCTGTTTGCCGAATGTCAGCATAACGTTTCACACGGTCAATATCAACGTCGGTGATCGCATCGGAAATCCGTTGCCATTTGCTGTCATCTAGTAACATCCGCGCAGTGAGTCTGTGCTTCGGGTCGTACTGCAGCAATTCCAAGGCAATTCTCTTCACTGGCAAACACCCCATTAGGGTGGGCATTACACGCAGGGGATTCCACATGCTTTTCGCGCTGTGGTCGTTTCGACCGAGAGTTTCCTTGATGATTCTATACGTTGGAAAGTTTTTACTGTGAAAGGTCATCGTCGCCTCCATGGCATCTACTATCAGCACTCCCAGGCTCCACATGTCGATTGCGCAGGTGTATTGTGCAGTACACTTCTTCTTCTCCTCCTCCTCCTCCTCCTCCTCTGCGTCAAATAATTCCGGGGCTCTGTAGGACTCGGTTACCAACCCAGAACTCATGGACTTTGCAGCATACCTAGAAAGCCCCATATCTGCCACCTTCACGGTTAGCGTGTCCGCTGTAAGCAACACATTAGCGGGCGTCAGATCTCTGTGTATCATGTTAAGCCCGTGCATGTAAGACAGAGCGTCGGCGATCTCCAGAGAGAAACGGCTGATGTACGTAATCGGCAACAGGCCCGAGTGATCGCGACCCTGGTAGATCACCTTAAACAGCGTTAAGGGGAGATAGGGCATGAGCGTTGATATCTTGCCCTCGTGAAGGAAACAGTCCAGTGTCTCCACTATATTGGGGTGGCCTCTCAGAGCCGATAGACAAGAGAGTTCTCGGACGGTGGAGTCCATCATACTGCCGTCTTTGCTATTCTCGTGGCACTTCAACGCGTAGCGTTGATCGGTAGCGCAACATTTAACGTGATACACAACACCATATGTCCCTTCGCCTACCTGTGTAACAATCGCGTACTTGTCCATGGTGTTCACGCGAGACGCAATGTCAATCCGCTACAGTGACAAATGAGCGATGGTGGTTGTACAACTGCAGAAGCACTTCGCAGGTGTTGATGTTGAACAGAGTCTTAGTGGTTTCGCACGTGTCGATGCCGGACGAGGTAATGGGCTGTGATTCAGTGACACGCTTACGGCGCGTCAACCAGTTCATTTCTCTGTGAAACACACTGTTCCATCGACGACTGTTGGAACTGGAATTGTGGCGGACTGCTGATCGTTTAGCTCTTCTTGTGGCCGTTGCGCGGCGAGCTAGAGTACTCGTCGATAGATGTTCCGTTTGCTGAGTCTCGGAAATCACAGCGGGCAACTGGGACGCTGGTTGCTCGAGTATCAGTGTGTCTGCTGGCGGATCACGTATAACAATAACGTCAGAACACCCGGGTTTGTTTTCAACCGGATATCTTCGAACCAGCAACTTGGACTCCCTCGCCAAAGTCGAGCTGTGTATCGGAGCGATTACGTTGTTCACGGCGTCCGTTCTTTGGTCTTTCACACATAGAACGACACCGTTTCCATTGGATGCCAGGGATTTGTAGAAGTCAATGGCATCACCGTCAGTTGTGCCTTTGTGAACTGGCTCAACAATCAGGTTGCCGCTTAATGATTTCCTAATGCGCCGCGAGCACTTCGCATCCTTTGCATGTATGAACCCACACGCGGTATCTTCTTGTAATAATACTATGTATGATACATAGTTGGATGTCTCCAGGTCGGCCACCAGACACGATAGATCCGTGGGAGTGTAGCCTGTTGCGGCAAACGTATACTGTGTCACCGTTATGATATCGAATTCCTCTCCGTGTTGCTGTTCGAGCACACCACCACCGTGCTGCACAAGCAAGGAGTACTCCCGGAGCAACGTGTTGGCGGAGTCGCGCAGAAGAACTGGTGTTACCTCTACTCGGCAGTTTGATGCTATGCTGTTTAAGTACGTGTCCACACTGTCGAGTGTACCTTGCCTTCTTAAATAAACAAACCCACTAAGCGTTTGGTCACCCGTGGATCTGATCACCGTGGAATAGGAAGCAAACGCCTTGTTTCTGAGGCGTTCCAATAAGTCTTTTGTGAAGCTCTCTGAGTATATAGGTGTAGTGAATCTAAAACGGTTTAGGTATCTCATCGTTGTAGAGTAATGTAACCCTCATGTCGTCCCTACATATGATCAACAGACACAAGGCAACACAACACGTTACTGCCTGCCGTCCCACAGGTCGGCACTATAATACGCGCTGGGTTGGAGCCTGCTGGACACTTATTGGCAGCGGTACTGCCTTTTTTATTGTCTGTGTGCAATGTACCAATAACGTCACGTCCACCGAAACACTGATATGACAAAAAAAAACTAAAACGACATTGGGTTCATTGTGATAAGACTTTATTGTTATTCATATGTACACAAGACTTTGTGATTACACTATTCAAATAAAAGACAACCATCCCCACCTTCAGCCTAGAGACCAGGTGATAGTGTCACTCCAGTCGCTCCAGTATTTCTGAACTGCCATTGGGATCCCGGGTGTCCATCTAGCTCTCGCGGTCACGGTTCCATCTTCGTACAAGGCAGGAACCTTTAGTTGACAGCTCTTGTCACTGACACACCTTCGAATCTCTCTGAAAGATATAGCGTTTTCTTTCCGCCACTCTACTTCCACGTACATGCTGGAAAGTGACCTGTGACTCCATCGGTCTATGGTAATGGTAGAGCCTGAGCCTGAAAGCGCTGAGGGTGGGTCTAGCTTCATGAAGCAGATCGGGTTGTAGTCCCCGTATCGCATTTGAACAATGTCATTTTTGTACACAAGTTCTATTGTCCATCTCTGGTGTTGGTCGAAGATGCGGTTGCCATTGAATTGCATACTACAGGACAATCCGGAACCGCTTCTTTTCAACACACACTTGCTGGTATGTGTGCCGTATGTAGCCTTGACGAACGCTTCCTCGGGATTGATCACAGTCTCTTGTCCAGTCTCAGACCGTGGCGTTCGAAATACCAGATCTTGTAGGATAGTGCAGGTCATTGTGCTGTCAAAGTCGTTTGTGCATCTTAAGCCCAACGGCAGTTCTGGGCACATTTGGAGAAACGGGCACTGGTGGTCATTTGCAGTCGTGTAGACAACTAAAACTCCACATGCGATCATAACTGCAACAGCAGAATATGCCATGGTATACGATGTCCAATGATTTGTCCCAAGCCGTATGATCAACAAAGGTTGTGTGTATTAGATTTGAGCTGATGTCTCACTGTAACATACCAAGGATCCTGTTTGCTCATATACCCCGTCGTGGTCCCAGTGAACTAACTGACTTTTCCACTGATAAAATGGAAAGCCAGCCTACCTGCGGGTCGGGAGCCGCCGACCTGCAGCACTTTCCTCGCCGACCTGCGGCTCCCGAGCCGCCGACCTGCAGCACTTTCCTCGCCGACCTGCGGCTCCCGAGCCGCCGACCTGCAGCACTTTCCTCGCCGACCTGTGGGTCGGGAGCCACCGAACTGCAGCACTTTCCTCGCCGACCTGTGTGTCGGGAGCCGCCGACCTGCAGCGACCATTTTGTATTCAGCGGCGGTTGCGCACATTGATGCGGTGCATGTTCTGAGGTTACTATTGACCTACGCTGTTGCTCTTTGTCACAGTGGATTTCACCACAGGGCCTCCAGGTCACACTGTGAAACTGATGCCAAGAAAGAGGAAACTTGATTCCGGTGCCCCTGTGAAACAATCAGCTAACATCTGCATCTGTCGTGGCAATCCCAAATGTGCAGCGGACAAGGACGACGATGAGCAACTTGTCATTCCCACGCCAGACATGGAATTCGGCTTACACTCGATGACCAAGGAGGATTTGAAGAAGGCCGTCCTGAGCCAAGTTCATCTACATCGTGTCCATGCACCAGCGGCTTTGTTGCATACCCAAGGCCTACATGGCATACACCTGGAGAAGTACAACAATTATAGACTGGCCGCGGTGTCGTGGTTTGCGTACATCGCACCACACTGCACATCTGTGGATGTGCACACAATGGTTTCGGGCGCACTTGATCTGTTGGACAGATATGTGGTAACATCACTGCGAAACGGCAGAGAGCTCCAGGACCTGTTGCGTGAGATTAGAGCTACACGTGCGGCATGTTTATTGCTTTCGTGCCACATGCACAGTGTTTGCAGGACCGTGAGTTTACACCATGTGTGTCTCGCTTATCGGTGGCCCGTGAAAGTGGCTACCGCCGACCCCAACCATGACGAGGATGACGCAGAATGTACTACAGTGCACTGTGTACGGCAAAAACAACAAGAGATAACAGTGACACTAAAAGGCAGCTTATTCCCCACGTACACAGAGACTGCAATCAGCGTGCTTTGTAAGTGCATGCTCCTAGAGCATGTGAGTGAGACAGCGAATGCAGATGCATTCACAAAGGAGCCGTGTATACGGTCTTTAGCTATGAAATTGTACGCAAGACGAGCCCTGACCCTAGAACTGCTTAAATATAAGCCTGTGCCCTGCGTAGCAGCGTGTTGCCTAATAGCCATGACCAAGACGTTAGACATTTCGCCCGTCAGCGCAAAAACGTTACAGCTGACTGTGACAGATCTCCTTCTGGATATGAACTGTCAGGGCGTGAGTGAACAAGAGCTAAATGACATGGCTAGGCTACTGACGCCGGAGGAATGCGTGGTGTGCACCGGTCGATTTGTGACCGCTTGTGCAGAGAGAGCATTGCGAACATTGTCGGCTTCGTCCTGCCGCGGTTGTAAAGAACTGGTCGGATGACATTGCTGTACAAAAGTGTTTTTGTCATGTATACACATTGTGAAAACAAATAAACAAACCCATTTGATATATCAAACTGTATGTATTTTTTTTATTTGTGGTTGGAGCATAAACATTGTCTTGTTACATTCACACATTATGCACATGGATGAACCAGCAACAGGTCGATTGAATAGCAAGCTCATTGCTAATTATATCTGCAATCGTTGGCGTGTAACACAAGAGGAATCGTGCCGACTTCGTTGCCTCGCCCGTTTCTAGTAGGTTCCACGTCCCGTATTTGCCCGATGCCACTACGGCGCCGGACGGTTTCTTTGATTCTGCTGTCACAACACCAGGCTTCGGTCGGTGAGGCCCACGCTAGTATCACCGCGGGGGTCTCGTTTGTGCACAGCCATACCCTCGAGACCGATCCTGTGTCCGTGGTATATTTCACCTCGATGTGTTCTCCAATGCAGTACACACGAAGAGGTCGAGCTAAGATCCCCGCTTTAATTAGCGCTTCTAGGCCGGTCGAGATATTTGTTTCAAAAATAGTGCCTTTTGATTCGAAGAAAAGTTTGGGGCACAAGCACCTGCCCAACGGGTGTTGATCGTGGTGCCTACGGCGGTCCCGTGTGTACACACGGGTTTTGACCATCGTCTGCGTGACCACCAGCTCGGTTTCGCCATGGTGTGTTCGTAGTTCCACGGTGTTATTCATATTTGGGGGGTTTTGTGTGTACTTTACACAGAGTAGATGAAAGACCACAGGTTTGCTCCTTGTCCACTCCCAGCGATCGACAGGAAGTGTTATGTGGTTGTGCTACAAAGCGGGTTAACCGGCCTTTTGAACCTCGGCGAATGAATGCTCTGGGTCGGCGGACTTATGCTCTGGGTAGGTCGACGAGTGCTCCGAGTCGGTGAACGAATCCTCTGGGTCGGCGGACGAATCCTCTGGGTCGGCGGACGATTGCTCTGGGTTGGCAGATGAATGCTCTGGGTCGGCGGACGAATGCTCTGAGTCCGCGGACGATCGCTCTGGGTCGGCGGATGAATGCGCTGAGTCGGCGGACGAATGCTCTGAGTCGGCGGACGAATGCTCTGGGTCGACGGACGAATGCTCTGAGTTGGCGGACGAGTGCTCTGAGTCGCTGTGAATGGACATCACTGTGAATAGACATCACTGTAAACGGTAATTGTGATATGCCAGATCGGTGTATTATAAACTCTGAGTGGAGTGTACGCTCAGCTGAACACACACGGTCGGTCGGCGATGACAACTACAGACACTGATGAACACCCAGGCATTCATCGCTTACAACTGCTAGAACCATGGGCAGTAACTTAAGAAACCAGATTGCCGATATTCAAAACAAAAGAGCAGCCAGACTACTTGATGAGATGCCACAACCGTGTACCCCAGAGCGCGTGGTCCTCCCGTGCTGGCTGAATATAGACGCATCGGGTCCAGGCGTCATCGTCTCTGACGGGTTTAGCCAAAGTGTCCAGCGTCTCAACGAACCCCCCACCTTCGGATCCGCTTGGTTGGCAGACGCCACGGGGATGGTTCACGTCGCAGGCACGCACGACACATACAAATGCGTAGACTGCAACATAGTCTTGTCGGGATACAAACAGGCCGACAGAAGCCTAAACGAGCACGTCCTTCGTAACGCTGCCACAGGGCACCGATGCCGTTACCTAAAGGCCAAGTTTAAACACCGCGAGAACGAACTGCGGCTGTTAGATGGCCTGCTACACTTCCAAGAAGGTCGAGTTGCTTTCCCATTGCACCTACTGCTCGCAAAAGATCAGTACACAATACTGGCGGGGTGCTGGTATTGCGTGCTGTGCTCGCAGAAAAGGGGAGATGTTCACCATCCAGCGTGTGCTGACATGGCTTTGGAGTTGAAACAGTTTCTCATCAAGACAACTCTGGCGATAAGGCCCGCGGGAGCTCCGTTGTTCACCAAAGCGGCGGTTCCAGGGACCGTAGACTATGCGCTCGGCGATATATGGGAATGCGACGCATCCGCCATTGGCACCGTTTGCGATTTCTCGGAGTTAGGACATAAGGCGAACATGGAACATTTGCCATGGACTCGGGACAAACACAGATGTGCTGCTTGTGATTTGGTTCTGCACAGCTTTGTGGTAGGGGACACCTTTGTGGGAGAGCACATCTATCACATATACAAGGAAGGTAAGCGTTGTCCGTATATCGACGCGAGGTACGACCGAGAGGAGAAACTCTACGAACTCGGACGGCAGCGTTCCCGGAGAGGACAACTCGCCTTCCCGAGTCGCGTACTCACAGCCGAGCGGGGCTACAGCTCCGTGGCCGGTCTGGAACGATGCCTAGTGTGTGGAGTTACCACTATACAAGAAAAGTATCTGCCTTCGCTTGGCCACGATGCCTGGTGTTGTGATATGAAACAGGCCTTGGTGGATGAACTGGAGTCTCTGAGACTTGTGTAATCTTAACAACAACAGGGTTCCTTTCCTTCCTCTACAATGTGATACATGTCTGTGTGCTTCACGTCTCATATGTTACACAATATAGCAGTACCCTCGCTGAATGTCACATCACACCACACAAGTTGATATCACCTTCTTTGTTTTTATGTGCTCTTGTCTAACTCTCGACAGAGTGTAGCGGATTGCTGTACTAAGGGACCGTGTGCACAATAAACAACCTTTTTGTGGAAACCCTAGTACTGTTTTCTTCTTCTTCTTCTTCTTCACCACCACCACCACCACCACTCACAATACTGTAGCACGGGGTTGTGGATACCATGACACAACGCAACCACTCGGTTGCTTATCAAGATGGTGTAGACACGCTGATCTTGACTGTACTAGATGGGATGATAACACACCGCACCCAGCAGTGTGTCGCTAATAAAGGGCGAGCATTTAGGGTGTTGAAACGTGCTGTCCGTGATGTGTTATGGACGCATAGAACGGAATACTGCGGTAAGTGTTGGGCGTTTCTCCGCAACGAGTATCTGTAATAGTGACTGTTACGGGTCCGAAATTGAGGACGAGAGTAAAACAATCATGGTCCAAAAGAGGTCGATCAAACAATTGATTTTTAATGAATACACGCAGCGTGGGGAGATGTAACTGCAACACATCAGTTGTAAATCCCCACCCAAAAATACACTTCAGATTGCTTTTATAACATCAGGGTATTATGACGCCCCCTCATGCGTTTACAAGCACATAATTTGCATCTTAAGAACATTGTTTGCCCCTTGTACAGACAATGATCTATTCTAAGAAATAAATGCAGACACAGAAGTTCCCTTTTCTGGCATCCTCTTTCAAATATGGTGATGATCTCAGGCCTTTGAGGTCCCCATGGACTGGACAACTTCTTCTGTCACCTGTTGGCAAGCAAGCTCTAGTGCAGCAGGTTGCTGAATACATTCAGGCCTTTGCTCAAGCCTGCTTCTTGATTATATGTATTATTACAAATGCTTGTTATGTGATTTAATGCAATGTTCATTAATACAATGATAATGCCAATAATAAGGATAAGTAGCAGTAAAATATTCCTTATTCCTTGGCGGTCAGCAACGTAGTGTACTTAGAAAACTTGCAATTGTAATAACCACACGCACGTCCACACAGGCATGCTCTCACTTCAGACCACCGCCGCTGACGTGCCAACGGTCACAGCAGGTGTAGCACGCGCCTTGTTTTCGGACGGCATTATAAACTGGGGACGCATAGTGAGCCTTGTGGCTTATGGCACAGTGTTACTGCAAGCGTCGAAGTCAACCTTGGGGCCCGAGTGTGCTTACGGGATTGGCGTGTCGATAGCGGCCTACATTACAGAAAATCACATGGATTGGCTTGTGGGCACCGATGGTTGGGTATGTCACTTCTTTATTTTTGTCCCTTTTGCCTAGTAGACACTCTTAAACATTTACAATGATGGACACAACAAAACCTCACATCTGTTGTTACGTGTTACTCTTTTCAGGACGGATTCGTGCACACCTTCGACCAAGTACACCAATGGCCGTGGCTGTCAACACAAGGAAAGCTGTTTGTGTTTGGTGTGGGATTAGGTTTATTGTCAGTTTTACTATGATACAAGATAATAAATACAGTTTACACACACACTTGGTATATGTCTTCTTTCCATGCTTACACTGTACAATGTACATGGGGAATATGCACCATCAACATCACAGACTACAAAAAAAAATCACATCACAGCCCAAACACCGTGGCTTCGAGCAGTTGTTTCAGTGTGCCGTCGGAAGGAAACATGCGGTCTGTGGGATATACTTCTATGTTAGACAAAAAACAACTTGTTGCCAGCACGTCCCATTCGTGGCCCGCGTGTCTATTTATACTGTCCAACATAGGGTCTGACAACATGGGGTCTGAGATGTCGCATTCGTGGTATACACACTCGTGACCCGCTATCCTATTTACACTGTCCAACATAGGCTCCGAGTCCTGTAATATATCCTCTGGTAAAGCTACCGTGACACGTTCCAGCGGTTCCTCGGACCAACAAGAACGATCTGGCGGACACAGCTCTGACACTGCCCTCTCCGCATCCAAACCTGTAGTTTGCCACTGTGGGAGAAGCCGCCTCAAGTCGGCCTGCGTGTATTGTACGAGCGCACCACCGGAGGTCGTTCGCTTCTGTCGTCTACCGCTTTTTCTCATCCCATCGCTTGCGGCTATAAGAATCACTTGATGATCAATTAACATGGTACGATCCACCTCTCCCCAGTTCTCACACAGGAGGCCCCACCAATAAGATGCGCTTTCGTCGAGCCGGGGTGTCAGAGCATAGCGTCGTTTGGTACGGCACACCAGACCGATTGAGTGTAAGACATTGAAAATATCGTACACCCTTCTTTCTTTGACGCTCAGTGTCACAGACAGACTCCTAGGGAAATAGGGTCCGGGATTACTGTGCACGTGCCGATACACCACCTCGGTGTAGTGTAGCAGACGACAATCTCGGTTTTCCTTGTGTTGTTTAAGTATCGCCAGGACAGGCACGAGTTTGAGGGCCTGTAGGACGTGCAGTGCGTCGTAGAATCTGCGCACCCAGGACCGAGTTTCATGTTGAGCCTGCAAGCCCTTCAAGGCTTCGCGAACATGGTCCGGTTTACTGTGGCGCATTATCATCAGCATTTTGGTAACATGGATGTGCAGCAAAGTATCTCTCCCACACTTCCGTTTCATGGTGACAGTGTAACATTGGCGGTCCACCGTCGCTGCTTTTATACTGCCCTTCGCAGGTTCCGGTCGGCGGGTCGGTCGAGTCTTTCTCCGTGTTGTAACACTGAAGGTATACACAAGACAACACGCAGTCTAGTGCGATAGCTTTCACATGAGGCGAGACACACTATTAAAGGTTAAACTAGTACACTACGGCAACCGAGGACTGTGCTAGAATGGCTCGGGTTAACGCCGGCACAGAGCGCCCGGTGGTCGATCGGACTGTGTACAAGTTGGTCAGTGGTTGGTTGGGTGATTTTCCAGAAAGTTTGAACGTGAGCCTACATGAACTTCTCAAGATGACTCAAAGTGCAGCAAAGAGATATGGAAATGTGTTCGCTAGACGCCATCGGCTCATCGTCAACTGCATTCTGGACCACTATGCGGATTCACGGGCCTTAATTGACAAGGGCGAGGAAGACGACAGTGTCCTCGATGATGATGATGATGATGATGATGATGATGATGATGATGATGACGGCGAGGAGGCTAACACCATCATACCGCACGAGTTACGACAAGGGAGTGTGGCGGACCGGCTGTACGAAGACGATGACACTATACCTTACGTGTTACGCCAAGCTAACAACATGTACTTCAACACAGCCGATGACATTACCTGTCACGGGTTCGACGAAGGTACTGAAATGTACTTAAGCGCAGCCGGTGACACTAGTCACGCTTTAGTCGGAGGGAGTCCGACGAACCCACCATACAACGACATCATTACGCTATATCTCATGCGTTAGGGGAAGAAGGCATGTGGATGGGACAGCAGGACGATGAAGACAACGACACTAGGTGTCACGCGTTACTGGACGAGAGTCAGCTGCAACTACATTACAAACGCATGTAGGGTATTGGTGCATGGTGTCCACTCACATACTAACCATTCACCCCATGCTACAAGATTACGCTTTACACCTTTTCCACACCAGGCGCGTTGAAATGGCGACCGATTCAGTGTTATCCCATATCCGAACCTTCTTAGACAAACACGACTGCAATGCACTGGCCAAACATTTGCAGGGCATGACATACAATGCCTTTCTTCAGACATCAGTTTGGACATTGTTGCAGTGGGGCGCATCCCGGGATTGCATTTTCAATCACACACAGTTGGTGCACGACACCTACCGCGCGCACACCTCCGTCAAGGGAATGCGCGAGGCGCCGCCTGGGACAACGCTAGAGGCGACTCACAAGGACTTCTCCCGTGGTCGCCGCTGAACAAAGGACCGGGGCACGCCTAAAGTCTTAAGGGCCATGACGACTGAGGAACCCGTGGTGAGAAGTCGAGCACAAACACTGGGGGATCGGTGCTGCGGCCAGCGCGCGACATACCAGGAGTATGCCGAGCCGGAGTCAAGCGAACGGGACACGGTTCGCCGAGCGAGTCCTGACCACTACCGCACCAAACCGCAGCTGTTTTAACGAACGCCAAAGGCTCGCGTGGCATAATTTGGTCTACGAGGTCCTAGAATAACATCGCTCGGAATTTTACAAACACAGAGGGCGCTTCGGCCGACCATTCCTAAAACACAGGGCAGAGTTCTGGTGGGCATGTGTGTATAAATTGGACTGCCTGACTTCGTGCATACCACCAATGCTCTACACAGCATATGCGTCTGACGCGAATAGAATGTCTCACTACAGCCATCCGAATATATCGGGTTCCACATCAACCCTGACGACCGACACCAAGACCAACGTCTCGACGAGCCTAAGCGGTGAGCCGCAAGTCACGTGGCGTCGAGTAGGCCACGGTGATGGTTCGCCTTCTGCTCAAATAGACGAGCGCGCCCCCGAAGCCGCATCGCTTCGGTCGAACTCCGAGTCTTTGCTCGAGTCTGACACAGATGACAATTGTGCGCACGAAGAGGGTTGTTCTTGTGACGACGACGCCAGTGACTCCGACGACGCCAGTGACTCCGACGACGCCAGTGACTCCGACGATGCGAGTGAGAACGATGTCGACAGTCACGACGAAGGCCAGTGTAACGACCCGTTCTGCTGCGATCCGGCTCTGATGTACCACTCCGAGGACGAGGTCTCGTACTACCGGAACAGAGGCATGGCCTTCGAGGACCGGGGTGACGGCACCGGCTTTTGGTACAGCCCTGGGCCTTGTAGTATGCCGTTTGAAAGAGGGACTGGTGTTGTGTTCGAAGACTAACGTCGGCCTCCACCACTAGCGACAACAACCCCAGGATGTCAATTTTTATTATTTTGTTGTGTATGTTACCCACCGCCACCTACTACTCGTGTGTGTATTGTTTTACCCACAGTATATTTCAAGTTGTGCTCCTTTGTTGTGTGTACATTCTCACCCTAAGACCTCGAATGAGCCTTAAATTAAACGCAATTGACAGAGCGATTTGGGATCTTTCTTTTATTGAGTCTGCTTTCTCTCCTCTTTCACATCATACAAAGACACCACAATATAGCACATTGTACACCACGTTCATCGTGCACATTTTCAATAAGCACAATTCTCCTGTCATACAAAACACAATCTTGAGTGATGGTGTAGGTTTGTTGGCTACGGTCGATTGGGCTTGTCCTGGGACTATGCGTGCTCTGGAGAAAAAAGACATACCCTGCCGACTTAGAGCACGGTGTCAGCCGACTCAGAGCATTAGATCAGCCGACTCAGAGCATTAGATCAGCCGACTCAGAGCATTAGATCAGCCGACTCAGAGCATTTGGTCAGCCGACTCAGAGCATTTGGTCAGCCGACTCAGAGCACAAGTCCCTTGATAACAGAGCACTGCGCTAAAGTGTTCTATGTACTCGCCACGTATTAGTAACAGTTGACTTTGCATATAAACACCAGGGACTTTCAACTCCATGTTCACAAAGTGTACTTGGTTAAATATTGCGACGCTCACCCGAAATGCTATTGCCTACGAGCTGTGTGGTGGCAGCGTGCCTCTTGGTAGTACATGGGCAAACTCCCAGGCTCACGATACGCATGAATTCGCTAACCCTACCCTGTCACGTCAACCGAAGCAAAGACGTGAGAGCCGTAAAGTGGACCAGAGCGGGCATGAGCGGCGTCTATGTGCTTTTATACCGCGACGACCAGCTGGATCCAGAAAATCAGCATCCGTCTTTCGCCAAACGTGTCGACCTTAAAGATAGACGGATGGCCAACGGGAGCGTGTCTCTGGTGATCAATAACGTGACACAAGATGACATGGGTGTGTACGACTGTAACGTTTTCGACAGTACCCTGGATTCGTGGCAGAGAATCTGTTCGCTGAATTCCACACAAGTATACATGAAAGGTTCGTGTCACCAGGCTAGAGGAACCATCTCTTTGTATCACATCGGAGAATTGTGATTGTGTATTTATTTTATTTTATTTTGTTTCAATTTCTAGAGCTGCAACGGAAAAAAGCAGAGCTGGAGAAAAGAGACAAAGAGGGGGTCATCGCACATGTGGTTGTAGCCACTGTGTCACTTGTGTCCCTGGCAGTAATTCTGGTGATATGGATATACAAAACCACACATGTCAAGAAAGTGGACTATGAAGATGTTTGTATTGAATAAAGACAAAGGACCATCGCTTGGGTTTATTGTCTTTATTTGTTATTCACACAAAGATGTCTGCGCACTATACATTTGGTAAAATTCCACATTCGACCATTCACATCGACACATTGACACACAGTGGCTTGGCGTTGTGGGAAACCTCACCGAGCCAGGGCAAAAATCTCACCGACCTGGAAACCGCCGACCCAGGGCAAAAATCTCACCGACCTGGAAACCACCGACCCAGCGCAAAAATCCCACCGACCTGGAAACCGCCGACCCAGGGCAAAAAATCTCATCGACCTGGAAACCGCCGACCCAGCGCAAAAATCTCACCGACCTGGAACCCTCACCGACCCAGCGGGTCGTGCATAAAATGTGCATAAAACACAGCCCGTTTACTCCAACGTTCCACAGTTGTTGCTGTATCATCACCTGAAAGGCTTTGTGTTTCACGTACTGAGTGTCTAACAGATACAATGGAAGAGCTGCTCTGTCTGCTCGTTGTCATCGTGCCGTTGAGCTGCGCGGCGACCCCAGTACGCCTGACTATGAGCCCCAACTATTTGCAATATTTCAAGGAGGAACGCTTCATTCTAAATTGTGAAGGGGGAGATGGTTCAGCGGATTGGAACGTAATGCGGAATACAAGCCTGGGACCGACAAGGAGCACGTGTGGGTCCAGTTGGGGTAGACGGAACGGTTCTTCGTGTACGACCAGCATGACCCTACCCTGGGACACCGGGGTCTACTGGTGTGAATCCAAGAATGGCCAAACTAGTGAAATGCAAAATCTCACAGTGATGGCTGGATCGGTGATCCTCCAGACTGGTGTTGCTCTGCCCATCACAGAGGGCGATGACCTGACTTTGGTCTGTGTAACAAAGAAACCCACAAAGAACTGGAGTGCGTTTTACAAAGACGGTGCTTTGATTAGCAGCGTGCCTACGGGTCGCTTGACAATTCGCAATGTCGCCAAGTCAGACGAGGGGGTTTACAACTGTGAGACCGAACGCGATGGGAAGTCTCCCTCGAGTTGGATTGCCGTCACAGAGACCACGAGAGGGGAGTTTGTGTCTGAAGGCCCATTGCTCGAGAGCACCAGCCCCGAGACAACTACAGGGGGTTTCGTGTCGGGAGGCCCATTGCTCGAGAGCACCAGCCCCGAGACAACTACAGGGGGTTTCGTGTCGGGAGGCCCATCGTTCAAAGGCACCGAGCGTGCCGTCACAGAGGCTATGACCACTGGAGCGCCACCTGATGACATTGGCGTTTTTAGCGCCAACATCGTCTGTTTAATCGTGGACACTGTTTGTTTGATTCTTGGGGTATTGGTTTTTGGGAGCTTATTAGCGTTTGGTGTGTACTTGGGACATAGGGTTTACGCTATAGTACACAATACCAACCGAAGGACAAGGAGACGCAATTCCGACAACTCTGACACCGTCTTTGACTCGCAACATTTCACGGTTGCTGATTCTGGGGTGTAATGATATGGTGAAAACAGACTAGGGGTGGGATTATACGATGACTGTACATGTATTTCTTTTGCTTACTTTTGTACTGTAGTGTGTATGTGTGTGTGTGTGTTAATGGGAAGCTGCTGATTCTAAATAAACAGCTAACACTATCATGTGCATGTCGGCTGCCTCACTTTGTATATTTGCAAAAACACATTATAAGGAACAATCACAAAGCCGATGGGCTGCACATACAGTGTGTGATCTACACCATTGTATTCGTGTTATGCGTGCCTATAATTGACACGATATATAGTGTATATACACTGGACGCATTCGTCCGTGTAATCTTTGGATTAACTTCTATTAATTCAAACTGTATGAAAACAGACTGTGGCCGTTACAAACTCGGGTGTGTGAACTACATGGAAAGTTGCCGTGTTTCCTTAATGTGAAGTCACTCTCAACACTTTGATTTAGTTGTTCTTCTTCAACCGGTTGTGAGCATTCATCCGCCGACCCAGCGCATTCGTCCGCCGACCCAGCGCATTCTTCCGCCGACCCAGAGCACCCGCCGACCCAGCGCATTCGTCCGCCGACCCAGAGCACCCGCCGACCCAGCGCATTCGTCCGCCGACCCAGCGCATTCGTTCGCCGACCCAGAGCACTCGCCGACCCAGCGCATTCGTCCGCCGACCCAGCGCACCCGCCGACCCAGAGACGAGCAGTGGTGTGAATTTGTATAAATAACTGTGGTATTTAACAGTTTGTTTCATACACTCTTGGCTCTCGAACCTCATTCACCGCTGAGTCTGCCAAGGCTTTACACAATGGCTGGCCTAGTTTGGGGTCTCACTTTCACAACTGTCATGTTGTGTACCTCAGCTATAGAGGGAGCCCCTGCTACACAGGGAGGACCATGGAGCATGGACATTATGGAAATAGCCCTCTGGGCAGCAAGGCAAGCTGCCCTGAATGCACAGAAGCCTGCCACTGTTGCCCCTACAACTCCAACGCCTACACAGGACCTGACCATGCAACGTGATGCCTCTGTAGAGGGACCACCAACTTTAGAGGGAGAACTGAACAACGAATATCTTGCTCAACTGGCCCTCTGGTAGCAAGGCGAGCCCAGAAACCTGACACCGTTCTCCCTGCGACCCCAGAGCCCATTCCCGCACCTGCGACTTCAGGACCTCTGAAACCAGCAGATATGACTAGGAATGTGACCGTGCAGCGTGATGCGTACGTCGAGTTACAGTGCCCAATCAAGGGATCTCCTGTGACATGGACCGTAGTTTCTGGTCAAGACGATGCCATAATGACGCCTCGCCTGTTGGTGTTTCCTCGCATGGGTGGTGCCGCTGCACAGGAGTACCGTTGTGAAGTCTTCAACAAAACAGCAGCTTTGCTGCTTAGTGTCATCGATGAGATTCCGGCTGATCAGAAGGATGGTGATATAAACTATTGCCGACACGGCACACTCTGTTTGGTTCCCTGTGCGGATAAAGCTGAGTGGAAAGGTGTCAACTGCACCAAGGAACAATGGACCCCTTTGACTTGGACAACGGCTTACAAGGTAATAGACCACCATATCCATCGCTTTGGTTTTTGTAGGGATGGGTGAATGTGACATTCGTATTCCTATTGGCTGTGTGTAACACTTAGTATTCTCTTTGTCATTTGCCTTTCTAGCCTGAACCATTCTTTGTTGGTAACGGAATACTGGCAGCAGATGCAGTCACCAACCCATCCCGAATGGCGTGCAACTACAAGTGTTCTATAACACAAGAGGGCGAGGATGCATCTGGACTCCGCGTTGGTACTGAACTTGAGGGTCAAAAGAAGGTGTATGACATTTACATCAAGCCACCAAAGCCAATGTTTATACGGCCAGTGTTGCGTTTTGATCGTAGTTCTGTCAGAGTGCCTGTATGCGTTGGTAAGCCAACGACCATACTTTGCGACGGGCAGGTGAATAGTAAGTTTTATGGCGGGGAAGCATTTTGGCTGACAAAGTTACCCTAAGGTGTGCCGAAACTCTTACCATTCGGCGACCCATCCCTGTATGACACAACTGTCACATCCTCAATCGGCAATTCCGTATTGGGTGCAGGCGTTGCCAGTGTGCTAACAATCGACCCAGTCAAGGAAGAGCATTTGAATACCTTATTCATCTGCAAACTGCAAAGCACTGACGGGGCGGCATTTTTAGATGTCGAGCTCTATTCGAAGACCGATTCTTGTCAGTAAACCAATGTGTTTACTAACTTCAGCCTGACGTCCCTACCAACGCCGTTGTGGGTGGGTGTCAATTATATAACAGTGTAGGCATGAGTGTGGCGTTTAGTCTTTCTTTGTACGCTGTCATTGTTTTTGTTCCATATCTGCACATATTACACATACTCCAATGACCTGCTTTTATATTACATAGCATTGATTTTGCTTCCATATCTGTTCACGGGCATAGTCCCTTATGTTGTGTGTGGTTATATTACACATACTACAATGACCTGCTTTTATATTCTTGGTACTGTGTATGTTTGTTTTTTGGTTTTTGTATTACATATCATTGATTTTGTTTCCATATCTGTTCACTGGCATAGTCCTTTGTAGTATGTGTAGTATAACCACACACAACATAATGACATGTTTGTTTTTATATTCCTTGGTACTGGTGTATTGTTTGGGGGTTGTTTTGGGTGTTTTTGGGGGGGGGGATTATGGGTTTCAGACAGCCTTTGTATACTGTCGTTGATTGTTTTTAGATAATTTGTTTATATGCATCGTCTGTTATCTTCTTGTATGTACTAGTAATCACGCATACTAGTAATCACACATAATACAATAAAGTGATTGGAATATAATATTAATCATTCTTGTATGTACTATTAATCACGCATAATACAATAAAATGATTTATACACCCGAAGAGAGTTTATTGGTTTCTTACACACAATAATAAAGTCCCCCGCAGTATAATACAAAATACAAGACATCAGCTGTATATATCTAGACTGCCATCATAATCACCAGCATGCACATTGAGGCTATTACACCGAGGCCTCCTCTATATTGCGGGGAGTGTGAAGAACGATGACCCTCTTTGGACACTTTGTCGCCAGCGGACCCTTCGTAGTCCGCGGACCCTTCTTTGTAGTCCGCTGACCCATCGTAGTCCACGAACCCGCCATCGTAGTCCACGAACCCGCCGTCGTATTCCACAAACCCATCGTGGTCCTCAAACCCGTCGTCATAGTCCGCAGACCCTTCTTTGTGTTCTCCGGAGCGCATAAAGGAGTCTAGGTGGACTACGAACGCATCGTGATCTGTGACTGTGAGGTTGATGGGTTGCACGTGTATCGCGTTGCCTCTAGTGATAACACCACACGTATAGAGCCCTGAGTCGGCCACACTGACGTTCCTTAAAACGACAGAGGCGATTCCACTGTGCATTAACTGATCGACCAGTTGCATTTTGCCTTGGGTCGAAAGGTCCTGTCCGGGTTGAAAGACCAACCGATAACCAAAGAGTCCGTTTTTTGTCCACTCCACCGAGGCAATTTCTTCTCTAGTAGGAAGCAGACACTTAAGAAGCAAAGCTCTTTCTCGACCTGATAAGAACAAATTGCACCATGTGGATTATGAAGACATAACCTGGTATGTGCAATGTATCAGCTAGAAACCAGGCAGGGGAGTGAATGAATACGAACCGGTTACTGTCGGTGGATACGTCGGATCTGCTGTGCCTAAAGCACCATAACCCAGCGCCAAAAAGGATAGCAAGCCAAACTGGATCATGTTCCGTGGTGATGACGAGTAATTTACCAAGTGCATGCGTGTACTATGTAATAATATACTCAGACGTTTAGATTCGCGAATGAGAACTGAATCAGACCAAAACACAACAACGATTAATGCATCTAAGGATGATTGTGTATTGGGGGGTTTCACACAGGGAGAGTGTATGCAATCGCCACACCAACGTAACCAGGGTACAGACAGTTCGCCTACAACCAGGTGTGTATGGATTGGATCCCGAATCTTTGGAATACGTACTGTAAATTGGGGACTGAGAGCGCAAAAACCCCACACTCATTGTAGTGGAGTCTCATATTTGATTTGACGCTTTGGTTGTTGTTGTATGTTCGGTGTACTGTGCTTGTGACAAATAAAGACACATTGAAACAGACCAGGTTCCATCGAGTGTTGCTTTTTTTTATTCAGGACATACACAATCATCATGCCAGGTACAGGGTGTTGTTGCAATATCCCACTATGCTTATGTTGCTGCAATCCGTGGCATCGTGGCTGTTACGAGTGCTTGTTGTCAATAACCGCTCGAGTCGGAATATTCGAGCCTTCGGCGTGTTTCGTTCCAGAGCTTTTCGTTCCAGATGGCAAAACCGTACATTTTAGCCGGTCTAGCGCTCAAGGTGCATACTTCCATGTAGTCTGACACATCGTCTTTGTCGGAGGGCACGCCGTCGACTTTCACATACTTGAGTCTGAATGCCGATTGCGACGTTGCTTTGCTCGAAGAAGCGGTGGGGGAATCGTTACGCTCGTTTGTTCTCCTGGCCGCTTCCATGACAGCGTACGCCAACATGTTGAAATGTCCGATCTCCATTTCTTTGGTAGCAGAGTGGCTTTGTTTGTGTACAACTCCCACACATTGTTTCTTCAGGTTACACACCAAAGTTATGCCTGGAGCAAAATAAACATTGTCACAGCTCAGGTCAGGTTGCAAAAGCAGTAGATTTGCATCGTGGAGATGGAATTCGTTCGGCGTAATCCCACCGGCCGTCCACACCTCCCTAAGAAGTGAAGCCATGAGTTTCACCCTCAGGTACGGCTTCACGTTACCGCAAAGTTTCAGGGTCACATTCGCACACGATTCTAGTCTTGCAGTGAACTCGGACCACATCGCTGCGGTTTTGAGGAAGATGACCTTCAGACGGCCGAAGGACATGGGAATGTGAGCCAATACCATCATCGCACGGACGAGCTCCTTCAACAGCCGAGACTTTGTGTACGGGCGAACAAAATTCGCATCGACAATCTTGCGGGCGGCGGGCATTTTCTCATTCTCTGTTCCAAAGTAGAACGTGCGACACAACGTGTACATCTCCTTCATCTGACCCGTCTCGCGGGTAAGCCAGTCTACCGTCTGGCGCTCAGCTCGCTCCGGGAAACATTCGCACACATATGTACGGCACGCCTTTGAGTCGCTGTCCGGAAATTTGTCAGGGTGTACCAACGATATTGCAGCTTTACAGGCGTCTCTGAAGTCGCCCCATACCCCGGCCGTTGTTAGCATGTCGCGAGCGGCGTTGTCAAACTCATTCGTAGAAGCTAACAAACGTGGATAGCAGGCAGCGAACGTTAACGTGGTCCTCGTTCGATTCCACACAGTGCTGGCGCAGGGCTCGTCTGCGAGAGTACCGGGTAGATTGAGCGCTAGTGCGGCGCATTCTTCTGTGTACAACGTTTGTGGATCGGTGGAGAGTAAAGTTTCCATGGTCGATCGCACGTGTAGGTTCCAGGTAATTCGCAACGAATTAATAATGATAGCGTACAAGGTAACTGCTTATATAGATCCAAGCGGTGGTGCGCGCACATACATACACACACGCACGCGCAATCAGATTATACGCAGTCTGGACTTGATTTACAGCGACCGTCTAATGGGCGACGATGGACGAGTAGCTGAGGGGACTGCGGTACACTTAAATGTAATAAACTCAATACTTCTTTGACATGAGTGTGCTTATTCACATCGCTCTCTCTCTCAACCGTGAAGGAAATGAAGTGTGTTAAGATGCAAGAGTTCAACCATGAGTACAATCCTACGATACGCACAGCCCAAAGTGTGCAGGTCCTCTCGCGTCGTAAAGATAAACTGTTGTTCCAGGCTGCCCAATGTACTGCCCAGATTCGGGTGCGACACCCTCGGTAGTCGCATCTTGGCGCGAGGGGTTATTCTGCTGTATTCCTCCACGGCTCTGTGGTAATCGCCCTCCTGACAAGGACTCAGGCTCAACTCCCCGTGCTGAACTCTGGACGCCACGAGCGGATTGAGTATCCCGGTAATGGAGACCAGCCGGTCGTGCTGCTGTTGGCCCGCTTGAGCACGTGTGAACTTACACACGGGCTTCTCGGACAGGTTGTGTTTAAGCACGACGAGCGGATTGAACGCACACATACCGTATATGTTCATGAAGTCGTAAGAGGCAGAGGGTGTGCTCACACGTTCTACGTATTCTCTCACCAACGTTCGCATATCCCCGAGCGCTCTAGTCCTTAGCTCATAATACACACGCCTGTATTGCGTGTCAAGCGCGGTGCTCCCGTCGTGCTTCGCCTGTGCGGTCCAGGGCAGAGTTTCGACCCTAGGTCGCTTTGCCTCGTGTTCGGTCGGTCGTTCGCCCTCAACATACGCGGACAATTTGCCGTAGCAAGCTTTAATGGCCGTGGCGACGAAAAAGTGTTCGGGCGCACCTTTCTCGGATCCGGGTGGAGTTCGGCCCGCGGGACACGTGAGCATCCTGAAATACGACAGCTTTCTGCGATACTTGGTAGACGAGCTGGAACGTGCGACCGAGCGCGAAATTCGCCTGTACGACGAAGCCTTAATAGAATGTCTGGTGAAGCACAGGGAATTGACAAGCAGTCCATACGTGTGGTCGCCTGTAGCCCGATCGTTCCTTCTTTGGGGCGATCGTGGCTCAAGAGTTGGGAGCTCGCCTTGTAATCGGAAGATTGCCGGTTCGAGCCCCGGCTTGGACAGTCTCGGTCGTTGTGTCCTTGGGCAAGACACTTCACCCGTTGCCTACTGGTGGTGGTCAGAGGGCCCGGTGGCGCCAGTGTCCGGCAGCCTCGCCTCTGTCAGTGCGCCCCAGGGTGGCTGTGGCTACAACGTAGCTTGCCATCACCAGTGTGTGAATGTGTGCGTGAATGGGTGGATGACTGGATATGTAAAGCGCTTTGGGGTCCTTAGGGACTAGTAAAGCGCTATACAAATACAGGCCATTTACCATTTACCATTTTCCAAGAAGCTAGACACGGGCACTTCTCCGCCATAGTGCCGAAGGGCCCGTGTGTTGTGAAGTACATCGACAAGTTGCTGCCGCTTTACTGTAGGCTGTGTTTCGTGGCCGACTGTCACGATCGAGCCGCAGAGGCGGCTGGAGTGTTGTCGTCGCGCCTGAAACGCGTGGCTAGTTGCCCACCGAACCCCACGCTGGCGTACGAGCTCAGAGCGGTGGAATATTTGAACCTCTCGGCTTCCCCGCCTCGGGAATGGGGAGATGTAGCTAGGTCGCCCGACGTTTCGGTGGGCACAAAGGTAGCGGTGGAATTACTCTGGTCTCATTTGGTCTTGGTGTACTCGGGGAATCGACGGCTTTTGCTGTACAACGTCGAACGATTCTTCACCACACCGCAAAATTCTTTCGCCCTGTGCCCCATGGAACTGCGCGCCGCTCTATTCGCACACGGGCGACACGACCCCATCTCCAAGCGCCATGACCGATACCGCAGAGAACACCTATCGCAATGGACAACGTGCCCGGTGTCACCTCGGCAGACCGAGCACCATCGTAAGCGCAGCAGACAACGCACGCTTAACAACAGCTTATTCGAATCCCGGCTATCGCGACTCTGCTGGCTCGGGGCCCTGTGGCTTTTGGACTTCGAGTGCAACGAGGCCTTTTGCCGCTGGCTTCGCATACCTGAGCCGTACAGAGCCCAGTCCGAACGCTCTGGCGACGACCTTCGAGGAACACTGTGAATTGCAACAGGCCTCTGCTGGCGAGCGCCTAAATGAATGTGCCAATGTCACTCTGAGAAGAACGGGGAGCTGCGTAGTACAATTGGCAAACGGGGTACTTCTGCACGTGTTACACGTCAACACCGTGGGCAATCAAAAGTTCAACGCCACGGTGTTCTCCGAGAGGCACAGACGATACGGACAATTGCAGTCTAACACCACGAAGACCAGGAGGCTCAGCAGGTTGCGCTTTGTCTCGGACAAGAAGGGATTGTCTTCTCAACACGGGTACAAGAACACCAGGATAGAGTTTTCGTCGAATCCGAGCCGAAGCGCCAACTACACGTCTAACGCAAAGTATCTGCTCCAGTCCTACTTCAGAGGCGTTTTCGATACCGTTTCGCTGATGCTAGGAACGTGCGTCACGTCGACCAAACCGTTCACGGTCAGCAACGAGAATCTGACTTGCTACATGTACGGCGCGGCAAACCCACTCATGGTGGTGATACACATGAAAAACACAAAAACGCATTTCCACACGCCTTTCTTCTTCTCCTCTGTCAACGTGGCCGGCGAGAGAACCCGACAACAGATGTTTTCCTCCATGTCTATCAATTCGCAGAAAGTCAAAGATGTGACCGAGGACCTGCCCCACGCGCTGAACACAGTGGCCAAACTGCTCAAGATCCACGTGCATCTCAACAGGCTGTGCTGCGAGCTAACCCAAGAGCGACGCGGAATGCTGACCGCTAAAGAGAAACTCTGTTTGGTGTACCTCACGGAATTGCATTTCGTCGACGTGACGGATCGCAGCCACCCGAGACACTGGAGCGGGTACAGGGCCTCGGTCAAGGACGCCTTCGTCAAGCAACATCGGAGTAAACTGTCCTCTTTCCAGGACAAGGTCCTGACCAATTATCACTTAAAAAACCCAGAATTCATCCACATTGTACCCTGGCTACTCGACAACCCTAGTCCACTGCACGTCAAGCTGTTAACGTCGCACGAAGCCTACCTCAGCCTCGAACGCAAAGTCACAGCGAGAGTGGAATTGATCGCCACGGTCGCTGTCAGTATCGAATGAAACCCAGGCAGAAGCGTGCCCGAGGGATTCCCTTCTCTGCAGGACGTGGACTTCCGTGAATTGGGCTATACGTCGCAAACTTTGATCAGGGCGATAAGAAACGCTAGACTGTCTAAAGTGACACGGCCCTACAACGAAACAGACCTGTGAAGAGCCCATCTTACGGTTACTAGCCCGCAAGGTTTGTTGTGTGTATACATAGGCTACGCTAACACTGAACATCGCTTCCCATGGCCGAACAATGCAACTCGACGAACTCCCCGCAGTGTGTCGCTTCTGACGCTGTGCTAAAAGTGTGGGGCATGATCAATCGACACTTTGAAGCGGCACTGGTTTCGGCTGGCAGATCGGACGCTGCGACTAGAGCAAAGACCGAGATAAAATCGCAAGTAGCCGAATTACGAGACGTTGTCGACAACTGTGTCAAACGCCTGACCGCGATAGAAGACTACATACACGAACTTCAGAGACACGAAGGTCGCGACGCACAAGACCCACTGGGGTCTGCGTCTCGATGCGACGCCCTTACGGGGGACTGGCATTTTCTGTACTTGTCAACGGGGAATGTGTTTGGTTATATGAAGATGATACCCGAGACTGTTACGTCGCACGAGGACCCGGACCCTGAGACCGGTTCCCGTCGAGCGGCCGCGTTCACCATTCCCCTAGACGTATTGGACGAGGCTGGGGCTGTCGACGGGGAGCCACACGTGCGAGCCGACGGCGAGTGTGTGTTTCTCTGCCCTTGCTGTCAGGTGTCTTTTGACACTACCGTGTTTTGGAAACACGCGCTTTTTGAAATTGCATCCAGGGGGAATCGCGTTACGGCATGGCAAGTGGTGGATCGCGACAATAAACCCAGATGGGTCGTGGATCACGCTTCGGGTTGGAGGGACCCTATTTACAGACCCCGAGATGCGAGAGGCATGTGTGAGATCGGACGAAGCCTCGGCGAGTTAAACCTTCCGCACTTTCTATCTGATCAAGACTTCTCGTCCGCGTTGGACGCTACGTTCCAATACTTGGTGAAAGAATTGACGTCCTGACCATGCTGTCCTACACCTACAAACCAGCCCGAGGCACCGGCCAGATGATCCCATGCGAGTCGCCTGCGAGTGACGATACACAAACGGAGAGATTCCTCGAGGCGATGGAGGACGACGTGGTCACGTTGGACTATTTGATAGGAGTGACGCCAATAAACGGAGAATATGCCTTCGTTCAATACAAGCCCACCGAGAAACACAAACGCTGCGCGGGGACTAAGATCTCCCCCGTTCATCAGATAAACATGTTCATCCAAACCTTACGCGATAACGGTGTGTCGCTGGAAACCGCTATATGTACCATCGTGGACTCTAACCAGCGAACCTTATGGCTACGGATTCCTCTATCAGAGCTAAAGGAACCTAGCCTAGAACCTCTGTGGATGATAAGAGGGGTAGTTCAGCTATTTGGCAAACAGCAATGTATCGCAATCGCGATTGATGACAGAGCGCTGGCTAACATCACGCTGGATCCCGACACTGCGCTACTGGTCGACTCGTGCACGCGGGGGCAAACTGAGCAAACCCATCGCGAGGAAGAACCTACGCGGCGGCAGCAGACGCCCAAAGGCTCGCCGCGTTCGTCTCCAAGTGAAACCCGCAAACGAAAGCGTACTCTCGCTTCACACGACACGGACAGTGTCGCTGTCCGCAAAAAACCCAACCCCCTTTGCTGTGACACACTGATACGTGGAAACAAGCAACACAGACGACATGGTGTTACGCAGAAGTTTAATGTGAAAAACAGAAATGTACACAGATACAAAACACGTAACATGACACGGATTGACACGTCTGAGGTCTCGCTCGCCTCCAGTGAGATGGCACGACCAGAGAAGCCTTCGGCCTTGCCCGCCGACACAACGGACGATCCTGCGTGTGATGGGAACCAACTCGACGAGCAGCACAAAGTACGCGTCACACAGGACGAGCCGTCTCGTGGTAGTTCCCCTTCCCTTCGCCGGAGCGATCTCGGTGGAGACGTTTTCCGAGATCCCTCTTTTGTCTCGCAGGCGACCGTGACCGTGGATCCGCGTGCGCCTTTGCGAGACTGTCGGTAGACGGTCCCCCCGATGATCCCTTGGACGAACGAACCCAACTTTCATTCCATGCGTCTCAGGGGGTGCAGCGTAGGTGCCTGGTGATGTAAACAAGTCCTGGTTCTCGGGTGGGCTAGCGTGATGTTCGCATCTCACATCGGAAGGCCTCAGTCCCAGTTTGTTGGCTAACAATAGCCCATAAGCTACGGGATGGAGCGAGTCCCGCGTGAGCATAACGTCGTTCACCGTGAGCGAAGAGTCGGGTTTTCGCCCGGACAAGCTGTCCGCAAACACCAAGCCGGACGTGTTCAAAAGTGTCACCAGCATCGAGTGGAAAGTGTGAACGGCGGACCCGGATTCCAACTCCCGAACCGTGTCTCTGTTATTGTACTGTATCGTGTTATGTCTTCTGCTGAACTGACTGAAGCCGGACAGCGCGCTCCGCCAGAAATTTGTCCACATACTCAACGTCTCCTCCAAGTGAGCCACGCTCCCCGCGGATGGGTAGCTGCACACCAGTTTGACGTCCGATCCTAGCTCCGTGACGGGTCAGTGTTCCTCCTGCCCATCGCTCGAGTTTTCTCGCTATGAGATCGGCCATTTGTAGCAACTAATTGTTTTTACACACTTTCTTCAACTCTTCCACCGCCACGCGAGGACGCCGTGTCACTTCTTCCAAAAACTTTCTCACAACCAGAATCTCTTGTCCTTCGGAGATCATGGTCGCCATCATCTTGCTCAAGCTATGCGACACGCGAGGCCGACTTGTGCTCCGAGACCGTGCCGCCGACTCCGGATCGCAGTAAAAAGTCGGGCAACTCGGACACCGGTAGCCCGAACATGTCCGTGCTGTTGTTGGCGGTCATGAAGCGAGACAAGTTGTCTAGGAGCGGTCTCCCCAATGCATTTCCATTGACGGAAATGCCCGTCGCCAGCGTCTGGTCTGCTCTACCTGAGAGAATGGCATCTGCCAAGTGTGTCAACGAGGACCGATCCGCTCCCCCGCTGGTGTAAACCTGTCGGCCCGACCCCTTCGTTAACCCGGCTATGATGTTACGGAAAAGAGTGGCCCAACATTTGACCGTTTCGTGTACCCTTTTGGCCAGCGTGGAACCGTCCTCCCCGGCCGTCCAAGAGCTTTCCCACATTGGTATGTGCCGATACAGAATGCCGTCTACCGCAGCTGTGACGAGGCCGGTCTCGGCGTCGAAGAAAGCCACGCACGACGAGGCCTTGCACTCGGGAACGACGGGACATCTGCCGTGTTCGAAGGTCTTCATCACACCCCACAGCCCGACGGTGGCCATCTTAAGCTCGGTTTCCTTTATGGGATTGTGTCTCAGCCCGGCGTCGCAATCTATCCAATCTCCTATGATTTTACACACCACCGACACTTGCGGCTGTGGAACGCAATTGCTCATTAGCAGCTCAGGGGCGGTGGTCAGTTTCTCGAGCGGCACGTGTAACACGGAAGGTAGAGCTCGTTCGTGCGCACGGAGCTCTTGGACCTATTCGGCCACGGCCTCGCGGGGACTAAGCGTGTCGTACACGGTGGTGAAAAGGGACCTTTTGCAATGCCGCTTGTCCAGTCGCGGAACACAGGAACAGCACCGGTCGGATTGCCGACGTCTGTTGGGCGTCCTCAGATCGGAGGACACCAAAGCATTAAGACTCGCTCTGCTCGACGGTCCCACGCCTATCTTCCTTATCCTTTGCCATGGGACAAAAATGCACGGCACGAACCCCGCCAATACGGTCCAACGGATCATATTGCGCAACGTGTTCTTGATGTGCTCGCACACGCGATTCGAGGAGTAATAGTTCACCAAGTACCGAACTAAGCACGTGGCACTCTCGTTGTTGCTCCCCAACACGTTGTACAACAACAACTCTATGGACAGATTTGGATTGAACGTGTTGACAATCTCTTCCACGGCTACGGCCAACTGAGGATCCTCGGCCACGTAAATCCAAGACTCTACCTCGTGATGAATCGGTATCAACCCGTAATCTCTATAGTCGACGAGGCGGGACGCATCTCGTTTACACTGCTGTTCGTTCCTTCTGAACCTGTAAAGGTCGTGCGAACACGGCCTGTCTCTTAAAGCCACCTCTGCCAACTGCTTCTCCACCAGCGCACGTTCCGACGCCATGACTATGGCTGGAATCCCCCTCTAATCTTTACCAGTATATAGTCCCGTTAACAATTCTATCCTCAAATACTTATTATCGCTTACTTTGTAATACGAGCGTGTGACTATTGTCTACTGCCGGCTCGGGATGGTGTGGATGTTATTCAGGGTGCTTTGCTGCCTGTGTCAGAACAGGGACACGGTGCGCGGTTACATGGGCGGCGGAGGCGGCGGCCAGTATTATCAGGACTTCGAGGATAGCGAAGACGACAACGAGGACGATGATGACGACGACTCAAGTAACCAGAAGGAATTTAGGCGGAGAGTGTTGAAGTTGTCTAGACGGAAGCGAGACGCGATAGAGGCCACAACAGATGTGGTTGTTGCGGAAAAACTGCTGAAGAGACACGGGGGTGATTCGAGTTTACTAATGTACTACGATGAGTGCTCGCACGAAATGTCTAAGGCTCTACAGCGACTTCCCGTTGGGCCGCGCAGGACACAGATCAAGGCGATCGGTCGCTCTTCCCGTGTGAAATCTAGAGCACTCATAGTGTAGAATAGTACCGCAGAGGATCTACAAAGAAACAAGCAATCATGAACGTCGTAGTGATGGACCCGGGCAGCTACAAGCTGAAACCGGTGGAAGCTGTGGGCAGACTGATCGGAGCCCCGGGGTTTCTCAGAAACCCAAATAGTGAATTTGCCGAATACATCATCGACAAAGTGATCAGATCCTCTGCTGCCAACACGACCGTGGTGATGGACGTAACGCTGCTGATGTCCCAAGCTCACATGGGAGTGACTCTGTTTCGACAACAGCGGGAAACGAGCCGTTTGCTGTGGGGGTTTGTTTACAAAATGTTAATCCCGGACGACAAGGTGCCCACGGGCACGAAATTCTTCAGGAAATACAGAATCACGGACCAGCGAGAAGCTCAGCATGGCACGTACGACACAATAACCAACGGAGGACAGACTACCGTGCACAGGGAGGAATTCAGGCCCACGTCCAAAGTTGTGACCATGCAATTCGGCAGTCTGCTGAGTGTGACGGTGCCGTCGGTCGCCGTCGACCTCATCACGAGAGAGCTAGAGATGGCCAGCACGGCCTGGGAACTGACGAGAACGTGCGAAGTCTTGCAATACTGCGCGGCTCAGCCCACGCTAATCGACAGAATCGCCCGGCAGACCAAAACGGCGGGCCGCGCCGAACGGCTGGACTACGTGCTGACCATGGCCGAGCTCACGTGTGGCATGGTGAACATACAGCCCGACACGTTTGTTTGCGCTCTGGAAAACGCCAGGAGAGTGTTAGAGAGCGAAAGCCCAGAGGTTGTGATTATGGGCGAGAGCTTATTTAGAATAGTGTCCCAGCAGCACTCGGGCTCCTTGAGGTCTCACATAATCACGGAGGACACCGTCCTCTCGCCGGAGTTCGCGGTGTACACCATGGACAACGAAACGGTCAACGCCTCGGACGGTCACCAATTTGTAATGAAAGAAGCAACAAAGCACAGCTCTCTGGGAACAGGCCTGCCTTTCGTGGAAGGGTCTCTGTCTCCAGAGTCCAGCAAGGTGAATTACATAATGGCAGGCGGCGGACCGGCCGACAAGATACCCATCGTACACGTGGACGGCGTGCAAATGGAACACGGCGTGAGCAGGAACACGTCCACCGAGCACAAAGCCTTCTCCAATTCAGAGGGTTTCAAGTGGGAGTATTTCACGGTGGGGTGCACCGCTCCCGCCGTCGCGCAATTGAATCCCTACACTCTGCTCCACACCAAAGACACGGACGAGCTCAACTTCAAACACGTGGCGCAGAGGTCGCCGTCGTCCACCTTTCTGCACAGATACGACGGCGCGGTGGTAGAAGTCTCGCTTCATCGTCTTCACGCCACAGGGAACCCCAAGGAACTGTTCACCGCCGAGCGAAGGAGACACCTGCAAACCGAGGTGGATTCCCTGATGACCGGCGGAGAACGCACACGGATCACCAGAGCGACGATGATCGCATTGGCGAAGACCAGAGACTGGTACACGAAGACCAACAACCCAGCGTGTCTCTTGGAGTTCGACGTGCGACATATGGTGATACCGCAAGACGACCGGTGGCTCGTGAGACCTAGATTCGCGCTGTTCAACTCCTCGGGCATGAACTCAATCGAGAACGAAATTGCCCAAATCGGAAGCGAGTTGCTCGCGTGTTTTGGCAAAACCACGCAAGCGCAAAGCGTAAGATGCCCACGGTCCCCCAGATTACCGGCGTGTGTTTCTTTTCAAAGACGACACCGGGCGAAGGCTACGATGATGTGACAGACGTCTTCGCTCCCACTACAGGGTTCTCGGAGATTAGCGACGTGAGCTTTCACCCCACGTCGCTCGTCACGTACATGTGGGCTGTCAGGATACAAAAGCTCACCGGCGTCACCAACTACCTTGCTAAATTCCTCTTGGGAGTACACTATAGCCGGGTGATACAAGAGCACTACGACACCAAGTATTATTCAGGGTTGTCGTATCTGATGTTCCGAGGCCTGCGATTCACCGGTTGCGGGATATCGCTCATGCCGCAGAAGTCCATGCTGTACACCTTGGGCACAGGGGTGATATGCAAACCTACCAGCCATAACACTCATCAAGTGCTAACCGTGAACCAGTACTGCGAATCGACGATCATCCCAGATACGATGGACTCCCCGGGGTTGCACATGTCTAACATGTACATGAAAGACTTGCGAGGAGGAGACGTTCACATCGACACGCAAAGTCCGTTCGACGTGGTGGTGGCGGACGCGTTTAACGGCTTCTGTCCCGAATCCGACACGTCCTGCGGCGACCGCAGACCTTACATCTTCACGACCGGTCGTTCTGAGAGACTGAGCTCTTCGTTGACGCGTGACCCGAGGATGCGGACGGAAGGCTACAGTTGCATGCCCACCTTGCTTCGCCCTTTCACTTCGGTGCTCGCCGTAAAACCCAAAACGCATTCTCGGAGCAGAGGTGGCGAGGAGAGCAACCTCAGACTTTTCTGTAAAACCCAGCACGTCGTAGACTTAGACAAAGGCGTATTGGACGCCGTGCACGACCCCTTCAAAGACACGGTCGAGAGAGCCAGCGGAAACAAACAGATTACGGACATCATGCACAAGGAATTGGGGGTTGCTTTCTGTGGTACTTATGGCGTGGGCCTCACCTCGGATAAGAAACTCAAGTGTCTCAGCGATGACACGACGAGCAATCTGGTCGATCGCCTGGCTCCTAGGATCAGCGGCACGGGGCTGTTTGCTAACAGCGCAGTTCACAGCGCGTACCAGATCATCACTCCTATCTTCAATCGCATATTTGAGAGCACGCGATACTTGCGCGTACTACAGTGCTAGCCCGCGTCCGAGGTAAACGAACAATGGTATCGCCCTGGGCTCGCAATGCCTCGCTGGCGAACCGGAGTGTCAGATAGGCTGACCGAGGCCGTGTGCTGTTTGACGGACGCACTGCTCTCTTGTGGAGTGAACTTTTTCACTTCGTTATACATGCATCCGATGGAACAAGAAAATACGCTCGTGCTCATGAGAAAGAAAGAGGAGGCGCACCTGGACGTGGCGATACACACGGTGTCGCAAGACATATCGAGTTTAGACGCGAACATCGTTCTGCTCAAAGACAGCATCGCGACGGCTCTCATCGCGGATCACACGGAGGAGCATCAGAACCTCAAGAAAGAGTTGGACTCGGCCAAGCTGGAGAGACAGCGTCTGCGCTATTTACTCAGAGCTCTAAGAGGAAGACTCGATGTGCGACGACTGATTCCTACGGTTAAAACATTGTCGGATAACGTGGGACTGCAACTCGATGCTTCGGAATACATAAACAAGCAAGTGCTCACTCTGGCCATACAAAGGGACTTGGATGACGCTAGGGAGCCTGTGACCAAAGTCACGGTGGAAGAAGCGTGCAACACATACGGAAGACTGCCTGAACCGAATTATCCTGTGCACATAGTGTAGATTGCCTTGCTTTCGTTGGATGGGTGTCATGTGTTATGTAGACTGAACCCCCATTGTTTCTGCTGATCTGTGTGAAATGTACAAAATAAACACAATGATAGAATGATGCAAAATGTCTTTATTGTGTCGATACATACCGCATTCTAACACATGGGTACAAGCCACATACCGCATTCTAACACATGGGTACAAGCCACATACAGCATTCTAACACATGGGTACAAGCAGTCACAAAACACACTGGTTGTCAAATGACAATTTGTACAAATGTCACATTTACACACTAGACCAGATTTACCCGGTCATCGGTTGAGATGCAACACGGCAGTTGCAGGGCACTACTTTGACCATTGCATCTCAGTCGGAGACGTGCCCTTGCGCCCTTTGCACCTCAGGAGTTTCGTCTATCCAGGAGATCCATCGTCTTAGATTATACACAAACGACATAGACTCTTCTTTCACCTGGCACGTATACATCTCTGCACGCGACTCGCCTTGGCAGTCCGTTAACCTGTACATAGATCGCACTGGGTACACGCGACGCATATCATAGGCCATATTCACCGGCAGCATCGATAGGATGTGTACTGTCTCAACCTCCTGCAATCCAGTATGATATCCTTGCAAAATCCAACCCACGTGTCGGGTGATGTTGAGTAGGTTGAGTAGTAATTCTCGATAACTGGTATCGGTGATGTCGCGAGTGCAACGCGCTTGTCTCGGTCTAATAGTCGGCATCATATGTTGTTGAAAATACTCATGTCTGTCTCTGACAGTCCACAGTCGACGAAGTACAGAGCAAACGCAAGTCCTACTATCCACATCGGCCGCATCGTTGAGATCCGTAAAGCACGGTATCCATCCTACATGCTCTCTAGATATCTTTTGGGTATGATCCTCATGAGTTACGAGTATGTGGGTTAACATTCTCTCGTGATAGAAATGAAGCAGTAGAGTCTGACCCATAATTCTAATCAACCAAGGCTTCATCTTTGCAGATTCCCTTATGGTGCCTGGTTCGTCGTAGACGAGAGTGACCGAAAATGTCTTCACCCACAACACACGTTGACACCGAATAGTGAAGCCCAAAAGGTGTGGCGCGGCTGGTGCTGTCAACATAAACCTCAGAGCTTCGCATATCATTTCAATGTTGATGTTGAAAACAGGCAACGGCCGTAGAACTCCAAAGTTGGAAGTCTTCCATTGTAGTATGTTGGGTGGTGTGGCAGTGTGAACTAAAGTCACGGCACACTTTACGAAAACCCCATCGGTTGCACCTAGAGTGTAAACCCAGTCCTCTCCCTCCGTATCCATCGCAGTACAGCAATACAAAATGTCAAAGTCTGACGACGCTTTCCTTTCACCTCCCCACAGAGGGCAACGTGGTACATGTACCGCAGCCGTTGGCTCTAACTGACCAGCTCACTGTAGAAATCACCAACAACACTCTGGTTAGACCATAAGTATGAAAGATCAAACTGTGCCCAGGTCTTTATTTATATTGACCGAAAGCACAACAGCTATAAAGCTCTGCGATGAACAGGGGGGTCGGTTTTGGGTTTGTCTTTCACAAGACAAAGGATTACATACACCACATAGTCTAATTCTTTTGCTTTTATTACATGCATATATATATACACACACAAACCAATGTACAATACACAGGGATAACACTGACAATTGCATTACAATTACAATACCCCTAAGTAAAAACAGTGAGTTTGCGTCGTCTTGAAACAGACAACACTTTCATAGCAGCTTAGGTCTTCTGCGAAAGCGAGGTTTTAAGCCAACCGGCCGCGAGACACCTCCTCCGCCGCCTCCTCCTCCTCTACAGAACATGGCATAGGCTATCCCAGCAGAAAGGCCGGTGCACCATGCCATGAGTACAGCAACACAGGTCCACAGCGCAGCATCGCTGGCAAACCCTCAAAGCCATCCTCTGAATGTGACCCTGCTAGCGGTTATCTCATCGTAGCGTCTATCGAACGCTTCTATGTTTCTGCTTATGTTGTCGAGTTCACCGTGGAGACTAACGATTTTTATGCTTGTGTTTATATTCTTAAGTATCTCCAATTCAGGCCCTCCTGTCACGTTGTCCTCTAACAGATCAGCAAAGGACACTGGGCCTTGCGATATATGTGTCCGGGAAAAGGGTTTCAGGGGGGGCGATTCTATTTCCACGGTCGCCACACCTTCCACCCAAGTGACTTGGTTCTTCTGATAGCATATGCCTTTGTGACAGGGCGCGCACACGGTCTTACAGTCCTTGGGATTTTTCAGGCATCGTAGGTATGTGTGATGAAGTTCCGGTGCACGGCAATACCTTCCGTGACATTCAGATGGCTCGTAATATTTGCCGTTTATGAGCCACACCTTGTAATCGGGCCAACAGGGGATGCCGTCCGTGCTCATTTTGGGCATGGGTATAACACCCCTGATTGTAGTCTTCTCCACCGTGTTGGGCAGAGAATGCACTATGAACAGTTTCCTGTCTTTGTACAGAGCGGTGGCGACCGTTGGGAATTCAGACAATCCCGGGTGTTCCTGTATCACAGACATACCGCTCGGGCAACTGCCGGATCGCCTCTATGCGATTTGCCTGAGACAGTTCTCGATCCCTCTGGCCATGAACCTCACCTGCATGGCCGCCTGCATCATTTGATGTGTAACGCTCTGCATCTGAGCGTACCACATCTGATAGCTAATGGTGACGGAGAATTTGATGTTGATGTCGCGCATCAAGGCTTCCCTGTTTTTCATCATGGTATCTTTCAGCTGTGCAAAGTTTTTGTTGGCCATCTCGTTATTGCGCTGAATCTGCGTCTCTTGCTCGTCTAGGCGTCCGTTCACCAATGCTATCTTATCGTCGAGCTTCCTGTTGACTTCTACTATGTCCTGAGAGACTTTGACATAGTTGTTTTTCAAAAGGTCCATCTGCTCTTCCAATTCATCAACTCTATTCGACGTATGCCAGGCCAACCCCAACGCCACGGTTGCCGTAGCCATGGCCACGAAACGTTTCTTTCGACCGTGGGGTTTCGGCGGTTTGTCCAGCCAGGGAAACGGCGCCGAGTCCGGTAGTTCGTACATCCTTGCTTTCTGCTCCTGCATCGCCAGCTCTCGTAGCCCCTCTTGCACAAATTCACTGGCTCTACGCGCGTCGTTCACTATCTCGTGAGCGGAATTGCACAGCCTGCCGTAATTCCTTCGACAGCTGTCGTCCCCTCCGCATATCGCTATTAGACAGGGTTGCATTGCGCTCACGTCGTAATCGATACACCGCACGTCCATATTTATGTAATCTATGCCGTAAGTAAAGTTTGAGACGAAATACAAGGCCTCGGCCGGTTTGACTATCAGTCCGTACTCAGCCTCGATCGTCGGCTTATCCACCGTGTATCCGTCGTCCACAGCCACCACGTTCATATTGTGGATAGTCTCCCCGCCGTTGTAGGTGTTACACACTTGTTAACCGGAGGCTTGTACTCCACCACGGTAGTGGTGTCCAGTATGCCCACCATATAGTGGCTGCTGTCCGTGGTGGGTACTAGCGTGTGTATGTTGATCGCGGTCTGCGGCGGGGTGCTGGACAACAGGGCCTGGTGTTTCGGTTCGCCGGGCGTGCAAGATTGCAACGTGTGCACGTTCACGATGTACATGTTGTCGTAGCTTGTCTTGTACATCTCCTTGTACGGCTCTTTGAACACCCCCAAGGCCCCGTTCAATATGATAAGTCCCGGACACAGGAGCCTATTGCTGAGACTGACTTGATATTGCGGGTCGAGGCAATTTTTTGATCCCGACGCAGGGTCCTTGTAGTCTTTAGGGATAGCGATAGCTTCTAAGAAATCCGTTCCCACAACTGAGTTTGCGGACCGCCTATTCCCGCCACGGCCTGTTGTCTGCGCCAGTCCCTGAGACTGTGGACTGCGGAAGTCACACTCGATATCGCCGGGGTGTTTGCGCGCACCTTTCGTTTGAAATCCGAGTCCACGGGAGAGATCACAAACTGGTTGATACCAAACGCAACCGCTATCAATTCGGGGTACTGCTTGAGGGTTTCCAGCGACGTCGACGTGTACGTTACGTTGACTAACACGTTTTTGCCCCATATTGTCGTCGTTGACCCGGAGCAACATTTCGTGTTAATGTCCTCCTCGCATTTCAAAATGTTATTACTTTCCATGTCGGCCAATGTCAGTTCGGTCGTGATTTTGGACAACCCCGCAGCGTTGTTCTCCGTGGGTGTAATTGTCAGCCCTCCGGTTAGCGACAACGTGGTTATCACCTTGTTAGCCTTAACACCCGCATGTAATACAGTCAACAGATACGACACGACCCCCTTGTTCGACCCCTCCTTCGCCCACATATTCTGACAATCCTCGGGTTTGGTCATGTCGACGGTTACTCGGGGAGTCACAAAGGCCGCGAACGCTCCGAGACTCGCAAAGCTCATAGTCTTCACAATTCCCATCTCTCTCGGCAGACGGAGGAATAGCTTGGTCGCTCGCTGTGCGGTCATAGCCTGAGCGAGGTCGCTAGCCACCTTGCTTAGATTGGAATCTGCGTTTTCCCGAGAGCAAGCAGAGGACCCCCAGTCGCTGGCGTCCAGCATGATGGCGCTCGAGTACGTGGCGATCGCGGTTTTGTGCAGGGTCTTAGCTATGTGCTGTATCACCGAGGCGTACCTCTCATCTGTGGAAGCCACGGGGACCACACAGCTGTCCAGCGGTATCCTGAGAATAACGTGCCCGAATTCGCTCAATGCGTGGAACCTGTCGATGTCCACGTTCAGGGACAGATGATTCGAGGCGTACGTCGCATTGTCCGCTGATACTACGGTGGCATCACAGGCCGAGGAGGCAATGAAGGCTTGGATTTCACCGGTACTGGGTCGTGACAACGCGTCTTTGCGCAGCAGCTCCGCGGCACTAGATATTTCACACATAGCGATAGGGGCCGAGGCGTCTTCGTCGGCGTTGGTTATGCCCACGCTATTGGCATCGGCTTGTCCTATGCAGAACGTGTTTCCGTTTGAGCAGAAACAGTTGTTGCCCAGTTGAGTGTAGCACAGGCCTATCGACTCGCTGTCGCCCAAGCCTACGTACGATAACACGCAAGCGTACGGAGAGTTTCTTATGCTCAGCACGTCGTCGGTGTCGGGCCAAGTTCTATTCCCTTCGGTTGCGTATAAGGTCCTTCTCAACAATTTGTAGGTTGCGCACTGAGGATCGGGGTCGCATTGTGCCTTGGGGTCGTCGCCGAAGTAATACTTTCCATTTCTCTCACTGGCGTGTAGCATTACGGATACCTTGTTTATGGGAATCGACGATACCACACGATCCGCACATGGGAACTTGCCTGGTATTTCCACACAGGAGTCTTTGTCCAGCTTCAGCACGTACGCACCTAGCATAACACCTTGACTCTCGTATCTACTCAGATCACCATTAGCACTCCTGTTCGGTCTCCAGCTCACGTAGATTTTTCCGGAGCAGTAATGTGTACACATTTGGTCACTGGGATCCTCGCGTCCGTCGATGTCAACCGTCAAGGCGAAGCTTCCTTTGCTGTGACCTTGACACCAGCCGGTTCCCCGGCGCATCTCAGAACCGATATCCAAACGTATGGAGCGTAGCCGTACGGCTTGGCATCTCTGTTGTTGTTGTTGTTCTTGTACACCACGGGGCTGCATGCCACGAAAGGCAACAACAGACCCACACACAGCGTGAATGCAATGATGATCATGGTGTCACAAATGTGCCGCTTACAGACAAAGCTACGGAGGGTACTCTAATAGTATCAGCTGCAGAGTGTCATAGCAGAGATGCGACCCTCCCTTGTCATTTGAATCTACGGCCGGTGTTTAGTAGAGTGCGGCACATGGCCGTGAGTCCGATGAATTGTTTCACTGCGTCGTTGTGAATCTTGGCCACATCCTGATCCGGTACCAGTATCGCCTTACCCATGTGGGTAGTTACGCGGTTCATGATGTGTAGCGAAGTACAGTTCGCCAACGTGTACGAGCGGGCTATCAAGTCTATCGACATGTTCTGTAGTACGCCGATCATGTTTTCGTCCGACGTTACGGTGTGACCCAGATGAACGTTGACCTCTTCGGTTGTAAACCTTTGTCCGCATGCCAACAAGAACGACCTGACTTCGTGAGGTTTGAGTACCTTGATCGCATCCGCGGTGTTTTGGTCCAGTTCGCATAGACGGCACTGTTTTGGGGGACAGAGTTCGACGTCCACGATACCGGGCTGCTGGTCCGTGTTTAACTTGACGTATAACATCGGATATTGCTTCTGCATGAAGCGATCTGCATCTCCGTTTTGCTGACATTCGAGAACGCCTTGGTCCGACGGCTCTGGAAACAAGCTGAACACGGGATCTGAGGCCATCGCGACCGAATACCCTGGGTCTCGTGGTGTGGTTACACGAGACCTGTTTTCTTCCGTGGAACCTCGCTGCGTCGAGGAGTTGGATCTACTAATAGAGGGTCGGACGCCCGACGAATAATCCGAGGGCGGCTAGTCTTGTCGTCGTGGTTCATAGACGTGCACGGTGAGGAGGAGGGAGGAGGAGGATGTCCGGTGTTCAGACCTCCTCGCCTGAGTACTGGGTGAATCGCCGCGCGGACGGTTGCTCATCTTTGCAAGTTGAGGAGTGCGGCGTGGTCGGACGTATACAGTGTGACAGGCTCACGGTGTCGGGTGGATTGCTGTCGGTTTGCTGCGATCGCTTTCGGACCGGCAGCATCTGCTTACATCGAGATTCGGCCGGCGAGAACGTGATAGCCATAGTACATAGCGAACATTGTAAATGGTGCAAAAGCGGTTCTGTTCAAGGCACGCGCGACAGACTCGGCAGCGGCCTTTACACCGGTGCGTATCTAGGACGGCTGTTTCAGATCAGAGTATCGGAAGCCGCTAGATTAACGGAGTTGATCACAGAGTTGACAAAGACACAAGGAGCAACCCTCGACCACCGTGACGTCCCCGTAACAGGAACCCCTCCGTACTGTACGGTTACTGATGTGCGGCATATATCGAGCGTGGCTCTTACGATATTACTGGCCGTCGACGACGAATTTATCTGGGGTGACAACGTGACGTTTAACACGAAGGCTCGCCTGGGTTGACTCGGACGTCGGTGCGCTTCACTTTACAGCGCGCTTCACCATGACGGATAAGGCCGTGGCGGGAGCCATGGGATCGAGACTCGGTCCCGTATTTGGAACCAAGGACCGGCGGGCGTACATCAAGGTTCGCAAGGACGACAGCGTGCGTGCCGTCGTCGACTTATCCACGATGACCCTAGTGGACTACGCGACGCCGGAACAATACCCGGACGAACCCGTGCAGTGCGACCGATCTCTATTCGTTCCTATCTTTTGCAAAGACTGCTACGGCACACACGACGCACAATACAACGGCGCGATACAGGCTATGACGTCTTCTGGCACAGACACGTTCATCGTGGGCATGTGCAGCGTGTACGGCGTAGCCTCGGGTGAGATATACCCAGATTCTAGGCTGGAATACATTGTGCCAAACGACTTGTCTTTCTCCGGAGCTTGTCACCCCAACCGGCAGGGCCTTGTTCATGCACAAGACCGAGAATGAGATCGGCTCGGTGAAATGCTACTGGCACGTGCACAGCCGATCGACGAATAAAACCTTTCTATATTGCTGCGTTGCGAGGGCCGACACGCAGTACGCGGCGGGTGTCGTGCAACCAGAAACCAGTATGGGTTTTAGCTTAGGTACGGTCGGGGATAACGCAAAGGGGCCCGTCACGGAAGAGTGCAGTTTGGTCTCATGGCCCATGAGACCGGGATGTTTTTGCGTGGTGGTGTCGGCAAAGGACTTGCCGTCGACGATGACTAGAATGGGGTTCTCTTCCGTGAAAGACGCCACACTAGACGCTGGCGAGAAGCCCCTTGGCTCATCTACCCCCTGCGCCCCAGAGTCTCTGTCTTCTGCAGAGCGAGTGGGCCATCAAGACACGGAGGCTCTGCGTAAGATGGTGGGGGATCAGACGGCCAAAATGCGCCTATTGAAAGACGCGTTAGAGGCCGTGAAGGTTCAGAATAACCTATTTACTCTTTACTAAAGGGACCGGACGAAGACGCCTTGTTCACTCTACGAGGGGCCAGGGAATTCAGTAGGCGAACGGGTACGGAGACCAAACTCTGCGCAGGCGATACTATTGACAATCAACCCTTGACCGAGAACACGAACAGACCTCGGACGCTCATAACCGGCGAGATGGCTGCGACGCAAAGTCAGATGGACGAGATACTCAAGCTCCTGCAAAACCAACAGCGGCAACAACAGCCTCAACAGCAAGATTTGCAACACGCTCAACTCTATGCGTTTCACAATCAAACACAACCCCATCCAGTTTCTTCCGTATTCCGCAGCCATGCAGCCGCACAACCCAACCGTGTTCCACCGACGATACGGAGATGCTGTGCTGCCCGACGCAAACCCCAAGCCTGGGGTTCCCGCTCCGAAAGCCTGACGGATTACGATAGTCTGACTCAGGAACAGAGACGGAAAATAGCCATGGCGTACAATCGAGAGGAAGCGGAGAAACAGGCCGTTGTGCAAAAAGAACAAGAAAGGATGTTGGAGTCCATCAAAGCAGCATAAAAGACGCCCTGAAAGACCAGACTTCCAAATCCGCAACAACGGAGTCCCAGAGCGAACAATACGACACGCTAGGATGTTAGCAAAGGAT